>NC_141137.1:158797037-159097037 GCF_053477565.2 Lygodium microphyllum
GATTCCTAGTGGTGGAGATCATGTTTGAGGGGGAGGCCTTCTAGTTCGTGGGTACGTATGCACCTAATATAGTTCGTGACTGTCGTTAGCTTTGGGAGGATTTGTAGTCTCTGTCCTTGATTCATCAGAGGCTTGTTATGGGTCATTTTAATTTTTGTGTATCTATGGAACAGGCAACCTTGCCTCATCTGTTATGGATGACCCCGAGCATCAAGCATGGGATGCTATGGCTGCCTTGGCTTTGAAACAAGATATGTGGTCCTACTTACATCCTTATGAGTCAAATTTTACATACCGATGTCTTCAATATTCCAAAACCTTAGCCTGATTAGATAAAATGCACATTTTCCACAGTGATTCTTTCCTTCCAGTTGAGATTGACATGTGGGTGGAGAGGCATCACATCCTTTTGGATCACTACCCCTTGGTATTGAACATGACTCATCGGCCAGTGCATGCCTTCAAGGCTCTTCTTGCCCACTTTCCTTTGCAATTCAATCAGTCCTTTCTACTGAATGATCAGTTTTTGGATACATGCAGCAATTGATCGATCAATTTAGCATGTAGATTCTGTTTGGGGGTATTGATGCATGGCCAGTTTTCTGGGATAATGCACGGGCCTTGTCCAAACAGTATGATATTCAGCCTGCCTCTGCTTTTCCTGCTGAATTATAGTATTTGCACTCTTTGTTGGGACATTTCCTCAATATGCAATAGGGTGGGGACAACTTTGATGATTTGGCCATATATTCCGAATGGCTGAAAGGCAGAGTTCAAGCTCTACAAGAGGAAGAATATCCTAAGTTCAAATTGTTAGCTTGTTTAGATGGATGCTTTGCATGATAATAATTTCTAGACCCATCACTTTTTGGCTCGTTTGCGTTAGAAATATGCCTAGGAAAATATTGTGTGATTGATAAACAAGCAAGGGGAAATGGTTGTTGAGCCTACATCCATCATTCAAATGTGCCGTGAATGCTACAAATCCTTGTTGGGTCTACAAGAAGTCCTTTTTGCTCCTTGAAGATACATTTGTGACTTGGTTCGAAATCAAGTCAAGCCTAAACAGAGGGATTTGATGGAAGCATATATCACAAAGGAAGAAGTGGAGAAAGTGCTATGCCATTTACCTCGTAGGAAAATCCTGGGTTGAAATGGCCTCCCTGATGAGTTGTTTTCAGCCAATGTGGATCATCTTAAGGGCCCGTCGACGCACCTTTGCCAACAAGTTTGGAGATCTGGATTGATGCCTACAGACTGGAAAATTGCAATTATTCGTTTGCTGCCCAAGATTCCTTGCCCATCCACTTTAAAGCAATGGAGGCCCATTCCGGTTATAAGTTCATTATGTAAAATCTTTTCCAAAGTCATTGCAAACATATCATAGAAAGTGTTTCCATAGTTGATTCATCCTTGTCAATAGGGTTCATTAAGGGACAGAACATAATGCATAATATTTTGAATGTTCAAATGGGAATTGATTATGCCAAAGCCTTTGGCCAACAAGTAGTTATGATCCAATTACACATTGAAAAGTCTTTTGATCACGTCAACTAGTACATCATTTGACAATTGACGTCCACCATGGGCTTTGGTCCCTGCATGAGTTCTCTTATTGACACTATCAATCAAGATGTAGTGGCACATGTTATGCTTAATGGAGGTGCCACCGAAGAGATTGCTTTATCACCTTCTCTTCCTCAAGGGTGCCCTCTCAATCCTTTATTGTTTCCATTAGTCACTCACCGCTTGCTTTCTTTGTTGGATCGGTTGGTTGTTGACGATGGGGAGATTATTGGTTTATCTCTTCCTAGTGGCTCTTAACTTTTGGGTCAATCTTTGGGAGATGATTCCTTTATGTTTCTCAAGGTTGATACGAACAATGTCAAGTGGGCAATGGCAGTTTGGAGTCTATTTGTTTTGACCTTGGACCTTCATCTTAATGCTCAAAAATCAACCTTCATCTCTTGTACAAAGACAGATTTGCAAAAGTTGGGGTGATAGGGAGCAGTTGATTCCAAAGAAGACATTACACGGCACCTACAATATCCCGTTAGTGTGGAAGTCTCTCCCTAAGATTTGCTTGATTGGATGTCCTCGAGAATTCATGATAGGTTTATGTACTGGAAATCTCACAGTTGGCCTCTTCATGTGTGTCTCAATGCCTCAAAGTGGCACAATCTATCATGATTAATGTGGTCTCTTATTTCCTACCCCTCCTTCCTTGGACCAAGAAGTCTCTCTTGGAATTGGTACAGCCTATCCGTTTTATGTTATGGAAAAAGAAAGGCAATAATTTGGGTCATGTGTGGATATCTTGGCAACATATTATTACCCCAAAATGCTTGGGAAGAGGTGATTTATGGGACTTTAATCTACACGTAATAGCTTTGAGAATGGCACTTTTGCAAGCCCTTTGCATGCAAAATCACCCTAGGACTGAGGTTGCAAAATTCTTTATCGAGGAGATTGGATCTCCCATGGTCGCACGGTTATTTGGGCATCTTAATGGCATGTGCTGAACTCTACAGTGTCACAATCATTTCTTCTAACTCATTTGATTACCTCTTGGCAAGAGATACCTTGCCTTACAGTTTGGCATTCTCATGATCTCCAAAAAGAGGCAAATTCATTATAGGTAGAAGAGTTAGACACATCTAGGTTCCTTCATTTGCCAAATAAAGATTTGCAATGAGAAAAATTTAATTCGATGGCTTGATGGGGGCTGCAATCCGTACATGATGCTGTCATTCCTCAATAGTCATGTCTTTATTTATTCCAGCACATATGCTAGCACTTTCAAGGGCCTAGAGGCTGTAGCTAGATCTAGTCAACCTTGCAAGACCAGCTCCAATACTATAACACATTGCCTATGTTTCAACTTGCTTCGCCTTGATAGGATTGGATGTTTGTGAAACGGGGTGATTTTTAGAGAAGGTTGACTAATCAAATCTACCACAAGATAGTAGAGGATAAGTGATGGGTCATTGAGAAAGCTAATGAAGCCTAGCATGCGCAGGATAGCATGCAAAAGTGGAGGGATAGATTTCTTCAATTGTAGAGGTCCAAGATTCCTTATCAAGAAAAAGTTTTTGTGTGGGGGCTGCTTATTGGTGGTCTTCCTACCGAGGATGTCCTATGTGCCCACAAGATCTCGCGAGGCCACTGTATCTTTTGCACTACTTGTGATGAGAGACCGATTCACCTCTTCATCTCCTGCCCTCTGGTGAGACAAATTTGGAGCTTTATCTCCCATGTGCAGACCTCAACAACTTGTCAACAGCAGTAGTGGATGCCCACCCGTTCTTGGTCCTCAACAAGATGTCCTCATTGTCTTCTTTGCACTCGGATTATCTTTGCCTTTTCCATTTTCTCAAATGGATGGATCTCTAGCACATTTCGCATACCCATAATGCCTTTATTTTCGATTCAGCCTTGGGTATTTGTGGTCATGTGGTCCATGTTCGAGAATTACTCTTATAGAAAATTTCTTCCATGATTTCACCAAATGTGGTCCTACCTGATGTGGTTACTCCTTGGCTAACTATTGTTTGTTCCACTCCAATTCTACAACCAGCATGATATTTTAGCGTTATTTCATAGTACCTTTTGGCTTTGACTTGTCCTTGACAAGATTTTCATGCTTGGTCAGAAGACCTGATATGAGACTTGTATTCTTTCTCTTTGGTTGGCTTGAAGGCTTGATGTAAATATTCCATACATTAATATACACTTATGAGAGAGAGAGAGAGAGAGAGAGAGAGAGAGAGATCTCCTTTGATTGGGTTTTCGGGCAGCCCAAATGCCCCACTCCTGCACAGCCACATATGAAGCTCATGTATCATTTTCTTCGATATTGGGGCTGTTGGCATAACTGGACCATTCGGAATGCTTTTCTTTTTGACTCCGCCTATAATGTTCAGCGGCATATTGCGAGGCTTAAGGGCCTCTTGTATTGGCAGTTGGATCTTCTCCAGCATTCTGATTTGCCCTCTAGGGAGGACTTACGTCCCTGGCATATGGCAATTTCATCTGCATCTTTGCCATAACGTTGTAACTTGTAGTACTTAGAACCTCTTCACATGATGGCTTACATTGTCGTCATGTATCTTGTAATCAAGTCATCCTGTACTTTTTTTCGTAATTAATACAATTACCTTTTACGAAAAAAAAAGAGAGAGAGAGATCTTCTACCTCGGCAGAATTTAATTCCTTGGCATATGGCAATCTTCTCTATTTCATTGCCGTGACTCTCTATATTTTTGTGAATGATGGCCTAGAGATATCCTACAACTTGTAATCTTATACTTTTTTCGTAGTTAATGCAATTACTTGTTGAGAGAAAGAAAGAAAGAAAGAAAGTTATATTAACATCTACAACAGGCCAAGTTGGCCTATGAGACCAAAATGTTGCATACAAATGTCTGGGAGATTTCAAAAGTCCCAGTGAAGCTAACATTTATGCTATGTTGAACTAAATTGAGTAGGTACAAAATGATATCTGGACTAGATACAATCTAGAGGTACTCCCAGTGCGGTGTGGAACTGCTCCTGGGGTGTTCATCCTAAGATGTCCCGCATGGGTCGGTCTAGCATGGAGAGGCTAAAGCGGTGGGGCAAGGCCCTCCGATGGTGGCGTAGTATCCCTTGTATCTTCGACCAGTGTCTTTTGCGGGGACGGGGGCCGGCGGGGCGTGGTCGCCGGCCTTTACCTCTTGTCATGGCCAGTTCTAAGGTGGTCCCCAGGGGCCGGGACGCCGGTTGGGCTGGTGGGGCCTCGGTGGTGGGGAGGGTAGCTGGTATTTGGTAGAAGTCATTGAGTGTGCGTTGGTTGGTGGCTCCTTGTCTTTGCTCCGTGGTTCGTAGGAGGTGGTCTCTGCGGCCTCGTATTTCCAGTAGAAAGAGCCCCAGGCATCTCTGGTCTTTGAATTCCATCACCTTGGAGAGTGGTCCGAATCCTTTGCTGAATAGGCAGTGGAAGCGTCCCCGGATTTCCTAGTACACTGGGCATCTACAGATATAGTGTTTCTCTGTCTCTGGCTCGAGATGGCAGAGCTGACAGATTCGGTCTTCTGGGGGGAGGTGGTTGGCCCCATATTTGCCCTTTTCGACCCGTAGTTGGTGTGAGGACGTGCAGATCCGTCTGATGGCACTTCTAACCCCGTGAGACAAGTGTGTGTCCATGTAGCTTGCGCAGGTGATGAAGCCGTTCGGGGAGATATGCAAGAAGTGTTCTCGGTAGAAAGCCTTCTTGGTTCCTAGTTCTGATGTGGGGGTCACCCATGTCCTGGCGGTGTCTGTCTGGATGATATCCATTCTGGTGATGCGATTTACCTCCTCTCGGCTGAGCTCCAAGTGTGGGTAGTCTAGGCTGTATTGTAGTGGGGGGAGGTGGTCCATGTGCAGGCCATGGAGCCGTAGCCAGGTCTCTGTTCGGGCGTACCAGCACTCAGTGTCCCCTTATGTTGCTAGCTGTTTGGATGACTTTAGGGCGTGTCTGGGGTACCGATGCTGGGGCAGGTCCCATATTCGGCGCAAGAAGGTCACGGTCTGGAAGAGGGCCTCAGCCACGAGGGGTGGTGCCCCCAGCTCTGCGTGGATGATCTCGTGTGGTACGGAGGGCTTGCTTCGGATATCCGTGAGATCATAAGTACTAGGGGTCTCTCCATCTGGTCCCGTCCCTCATAGGTGGCCTCCTCCTCAGGCAGTGGCTGATCCTGTGGGGCCCTCCACGTGTGGTAGAGATTGGACCCCCATATGGGAGCCCCGTACAGGAGGGTTGGTGTGACCCAGGTGTCAAAAAGCCAGAGTTTTGTCCGGGGTTCCTGGAACTGTATGTAGGCACATTGGTTCTCCATTGACCCGAGGGCTGCATAGCCTCGGGTTAGTCTATCTTCCGCGGCTTTTCTCAGGGTAAATCTCGGTCCAGAGAATGTAATCCCCAGATAGACGTATCTTTGGACCACGTCCACGGTTTCTCCACCGTATGTGAAGGGGGGTACCGACCGATGGAGCCATTGGGTTGACGTGTTGAACACCATGACCTTGGTTTTCCCCAGGTTCACAGTTAGGTCTTTGTCTTGGCAGAAGGCCTGTAGTGCGTCCAATTGGCGCTGCACCCCTTCGGGTGTGCTGGAGATGAGGACTATGTCGTCCGCATACAGTAAGATAGGTATCAGTGTCCCTCCCAGGCTCGATCCCACCTCGTCCAATTTATCTATGTACTCTGAGATCTCATCAATGTAGAGGCCAAATAGGGTGGGCGAGAGTGGGCATCCCTGCTTGACTCCCATGGTGCTGGTGATCTCCTTTGAGAGCCCTCCCGCTGCCCAAACTCGGCCCGTTACCGATTCGTATAGTGCCAATATCCCCCATCGTATTTCGGTTGGTACCTCTAGTTCCTGTAGTCTCTGCGTGAGCCTCGCTCGTGGGACTGTGTCAAAGGCCTTGCGGAAGTCCACAAAGCAGTAGTACACCCGTCTTCCATGCGCTCTGCCCTCCTCTATGATGGCTCTCAGTGTGAGGATATGGTCAAGGGTGCAGAACCCCCTCCTAAACCCTACTTGTCCTGCTGCTCGGTGTTGGTGTTGCTCTGCCCACTTGCTCAGCTCGTGTTCCAGTATGGATCCATAGAGCTTGGCTAGTACATGGCCAACCATGAATGTTCAGTAGTTCGTGGGAACCATGGGGTCTCCGGCCTTCACGATAGCTATTATGGTGTTGGCTGACCAACTGGCTGGGAAGCCTTCGCATAGGGCTCTGTTGAATATGTGTGCTAGGAGAGGTGCCAATATGTCTCTAGCATGGGTCAAATGCTCTGCTACCAAGCCTTCATGGTCTTGGGCACAGCCATTTTGGAGTCTGTCAATGGCGTCCCGAACCCGCCCCGTGCTGAAGAATGTGGATGATCCGGGTTTGCTCCCTGGGGGCCGGGGTAGCTAGGGCTGCTTCGGTACTTGGTATAGTGAGGTTGCATATGCGTGCCAAATGTCCGAGGAGGTGATGGGCGTCTGGGCTCGGGGTTCCTGAAACGCCTTTCATGCCTCTTTGCTGTCGTGTCCTAAGAATAGCTGGTAGAATTCGTGTTTCCCTTTGGAGAGGTAGGCTCGTTTCTTCCGTCGCACTAGGCGACGGAAGATCGAGCGTGCCTGTTTATGCATGTGTACTTCCCTTGCTTCGTCCTGTTGAAGACGGAGCTGGGTTTCCCTGCACTCTGCGTCGTACCAGCTATTCTGTGGAACATTCTTGTTCGGAGGGGTGGGGTGGGGGGAGGGGGATGTGTGGGGGAAGTATTCGGCAGTTGAGGTGTGGTGTGCCCGCCAACTGTGCTGTGACCTCCTCCAGGGGTGCGTGGGGGTTCATTTCTTACAGGCTCCAATAGAGATGGTCGGAGTATGCGCTCGCAGTTAGCCTGGTAAAGTGGTACCTAGGGAATCTTGGGGGGTTGCTTGCTAGGGGGGTTAGGTCATACCTGCAGGTTATGTCAAATTGCAGGTATGCATGGTCGGCAGCCACTGCGAGTGGGCGAGTTGATATTTTAAGGGACTGGACGGTGGGGATAAGTGATAGAGAGCCGAGGATATAGTCCACTGTGCTTGCTCCCAGTTTCTGTGTGCATGCTCCTTGTGCCCCCCGTCCGATGCAATTGGCTGCGTGCTTGTGTGGAAAGCATGTGAGGGCATCCGACCCGGGCCATCTGTTGAGACCGTTGAGGATGGCCAGTCCGTGTGCCCCCCCTAACGCCAGTAGGTGTTCGCCATATTCGGTGCACTCAGTTGTGTCTTGTGATGCCCGGTTGAGTCCTATCTCCTCCGGTGCAATCTCTTTGTACATGTGGTCTTCGCTCTCGAAGAAGGGGGTCTGCCTTTGTGATGTGCGTGCGTTGAAGTCTCCAGCCAACGTAACATCCCCCAAGCTGGAGTAGTGCATGATATCTTCGTACAGTGGTAGGTATGGTGAGTCGCTCTTCTGTGGTGCGTATAGGGAGTGTGCTGGTGGGAAATAGCACACCGCCATGTATATGTCTCGGGGGCGATCTGTGTGTATCCGGATCCACATGAATCGGGCTTCCTCATCTTTCCGCATGACTTGCACCATGCCCTGTAGCTCCTCCCTGTACAACACAACCACCCCTCTGGACCCTCGGGTCCCTCCTTTTGTTCGGGCTCTAGGGCAGCATGCCGTCTCCCATCTATATCCCCTCACTTCTGGTAAGTAGGTGCCTGGGCTTTGGTGGGTTTCTATGTAGAGGACGATGTCCTTGCCGGTGAAGGTCTCCTGGAATAATCCTGCATCTGTTTTCATAGCTCCGTTGCAGTTCCACACTGCAAAACTCAGGTGGGTCTCATAGGGTGCGCCCCGTCACTGGCGCTTATCTGTGATGATGACCCGACCATCTTTGTATACTATCCATTTTCCTGCTTTGCGAGCCTCCAGGATCTGTGACATGCATTCTTTACGGTGTGCCACCTGTGCGGGTGTGAGGTCATCCTCCAGGTAGACTTTTTCCCCTTTTAGAGCTGTCCTTTTAGAGAGGAAGGCTCGTTTGGATTCTAGGTTGGCAAATTTGAGGATAAGAGGCCTTCCCTTGGTGAGGTCTTTCCCTACACGCCATGCATTCTCCACTATTTGAGGGTCCTCTACTCCCAGCTTTTCACATATCTGTTGGTCATCTGCCAAGGGGCTATCCCCTTCCTTCCATCCGACCACCCGAATGTGGAGCGCTCTAAGCTTTCTCCTTTTCTCCTCCTCCAGTTCGGCATTCACAAACTCCTCCTTCTTTGTTGGTGACTTCTTGGCTACCTCAATCCATTCGAAGTTCTCGGCCACTTCGGCTTGTGCTTGTTTCACTATATTCGCCCACGTGTTGAGCTCCTTTGTTACTTGTGTCTTCAGCTCATTGATCTCGGATAGCACCTTGGTGGGCGTGGTTTCGGTGATTTCTCCTTCCTCCTTCTTGAGTAGGTCCAGCTCGTTTCTATATTCATCGAGCTCGTGCCGAAGTTCTTCGATCACCCTGTTTCTCTCCTGGAGGGACATTTCAATGTCCACCTTCCAGGAGGTTAAGTGTGATGTGATCTCGGCGTAGATTTCGTTCTTCCATTCTTGCACTTTCGTGCTTGATTCCTCCTTGATTTGGTGTGCAGTTTCCGCACAAAAGGCCAAAGTGGCCTATGAGCCCATAACCAATACAACTGGTATCATCATCTCTCATCATATAAGAAGAGATAAAATTATGTGTAAGTTTACATGGTATATTGGAATGAGAAGTATGAAAACTGAAAAAGTTGGAAAAAACTAAGTTTAAAAAGATCAAGAGTGTAGGTTGTCTCCCCCTCAGTTTATGGAATCCACCAAGACTCTGCAAGCTACCTCCGACTAAGTCACCACGCGAATTTGCCTCTGTAATGAGCAATCATGATGCAAATGTGGTGCATATAGGCACGCCTATGTTGCTGAATAGGTACTCTAGGGCATCACGCTCTGCGTAGCATTGTAGCTTTGTCAATTGTGATGCCTCTTGATGCTGCATCTCGACAACGCCTATCAGTAGGAGATGTAGTATTTGGGGTGGTCAAGGCTGGGGGTTCAGCTACATTGAAGTAGTTTGTAACTGCGCTCTGGAGAGGTGGATAATGCTGGGGTCACCTCCTATCCCGTAACAATAATGCTCTGCGTCGTTGGAGCTCTAAAAAGAAAAGGCCCAAAAATCTTTGGTCCCCATAGTCCATCACCCATCTTAGTGGTCCAAAGCCCTTCTTAAAGAGGCAATGATAGCGGCCTCCAATATCATAGTATACAATACATCTACAAATGTAGTGCTCCTCCATCTCTGGCTCCCATCCACAAAGCTGACACATCCTCTCATTGGTTGCAATATGGCTCCATCGACCTGTCTTAATCATCAGCTGATGCGATGAGGTGTGGATCTGACCAATAGCAACTCAGAGTCTGTGGGAAAGTTGAGCATCCATGAATCTAGGCCTCACTATGAAACCATCATGAGAAAGCTGCAAGAAGTGACATTGGTATTGTGCCGTTTTCCTGCCTAATGGGAAAGGGGGCTTGGACCAAGTCTTTTCTGTCTCCGCTTTAGTGATGTCTGCCCTGATCACACTATTCAGCTCTACACGACTGAGGCTCAGAGTAGGGCAGTCGAGGCAATAATCAAGCGGTGGTAGTCTATCTGTACTCATGCCATGTAAGTTCAGCCACGTGCTCATATATGCATACCAACACTGTCTATCTCCCTCTACCGCAAGCTGTCTTGAAGACTCCAGTGCTAGTCTAGGATATCAATCTTTAGGGAGCTGCCATATCCTCTGGATGTAAGTAATTGCTTGGAATAATGCCTCAACTACCATGGGTGCAGCGCCTAATTCTGTCCGGATGATCTCCTGTGGTACTGAGGCTTTTGCCCTTATCATGCGTGCTATCATCATGACCAATGGTTTTTCCATGTGTTCCGAGCCATCATAATGTTGTGCTTCCGGCCCATCACAGTCCATAAGTGGCATCCATCTAGTATGATAAAGGCTTGGGCCCCAAATGGCTGCCCCATAGAGTAGTGTGGGCATAACTAAAGTGTCAAATTTGGTACGAGGCTCTTGAAACTATATGTGTGCACACTGCTGCTCTAGGGTACCCAAAGCTGCATATGCCCATGCAAGCCTAGCCTCTGAAGTCTCCTTCCATGAAAACTGTGGCCCCTTGAAAGTGACCGCGAGGTATACATATTGTCTAACCATTTCCATAGGCTGGCCATCATACATAAAGTGGTGCTCTGAACGTGTCACCCCAGCTACTCAAGTCTTAAAGACCATGATTTTGGTCTTTCCAGGATTAACCTTGAGACTTTTATCTTCACAGAATACATGCAATGCATCCAAATGCCGTTGTAGTCCCTCTGGTGAATTTGAGATAAGCACCATATCATCAGCATATAACAAAATTGGTATCAGCATCCCAGCCAGGCTAGCTCCCATACCACCCCATCTCTATATGTAATCGGAAATCTCGTCAATGTACAGTCCAAACAGCAAAGGAGAGAGGGGACAGCCTTGCTTTACACCCACCATACTGGACACTGAATCTATTGTGCCTCCAGGCACTCGTACTCTCCCTGTCACAGTTTCATACAATGCATAAATACACCACTACATATCCTCCGGGACCCCAATGGCTAGCAACCTTTGCATGACTCTTGCACATGGCACAGTATCAAAGGCTTTGCGGAGGTCCACAAAACAACAGTAGATGCTTTGCCTCCGTGATCATCCCTCCTTAATCAAGGCCCTTAGTGTAAATATATGGTCTAGCGTATTGTATCCGTGGCGGAAACCAGTTTGACCTGTAGACTGTATTTTATTTGTTTTAGCCCACCAACTCAACTCATGCTCCACAATAGAGACATATATCTTTGCTAGCATATGGCCAATCATAATAGTGCGATAGTTGTTAGCGACCAATGGATCTCCTCTCTTTAAAATCGGCACTATTGTGTGATCACACCAACTTACTGGGAACCCCTCACGTACGACTCTATTGAAGAGATTGGCCAAGATAGGAGCCAATGCATAACATGCATGTGCAAAATGCTCTGTTGAGTGTGTGTTCTCCCATTCTTCAACCTCCAAATGGCATCTCTCACCATCTTTTCCGTAAAGAAACCGCACTATGTTGGCCTAGAGTTTGATGGACAGGGTATCTGCTCTTGTGATGGAACATCGTATAGTGCCCTAGCATGTTCATACCAAACCATAGGTGATGTCAACTAAATTGGGGGTTGTCTCCCGTGAAATTTACTCCATGCCCTCTTGCTATCTCTACTAAAAAAGAGCTGACACATCTCTGACTCTAGTTTGGCTAAATAATCTCTCTTCTTTTTTCGCACAAGACAACGAAAGACATTCCGTGCCTGCTTATGTTTGCATGTCCCTGGTGTAATATCCCTTTGTAGGTGGGTCCTAGTCTGTCTTCCCTCATCATCATACCAAGCATTTTGAGGGGCAATACAATTGTGTATTGCAGTAGGGTCCATCTTACATGAGAATGCCTCTGAAGCTGCATCATGCAAAACCTTCGCTAGAGATCTAGTGGCACCTTCCGATGGTTCATGTTGGTCTAGCTCACTTAAGCCCTCTTGTACTGCATCACTATAGATATGCAACGTTTGCTCTAAAAATTCATAATGCGGAAACGCGTGTGACTATGTGCATGTTTCTTGTCTCTAACTACATGCTAGAGTAAATTTTAGGATCGCATGGTCAGCCACTATACTGATTGGCTTATCAGATATCTTAAAATCCTTAATTTCTAGAATTAACGCTGGCGAGGCCATTACATAGTCCACCATACTGGCCCCTTCTTTGCTATTCCAACAAGTGAAAGTATCCACTCCCGGCCATCTTAATAGGCCATTGAATATAGCCAATCCGTGAGCACTTCCCAAAGCTAGCACATGGGATTCGTATGCTATCACCTCCTTATCTTGAGATGTCCTAGCAAGCCCTAGTTCATCCAATGCCAATTCCTTAAACATTTCATGTTCAGTATCATAAAAGGTAGGCTGCTCACTTCCAGTTCAAGCATTAAAGTCTCCCACTAGTAGTATATCCCCAATACTTGCATATCTCATAATATCTTCATGTAGTACTTCAAACGGTGATCCCTCCCAGGTAGCAAATGTTGAAGAGGCAAGTGGAAAGAAGCATACCGCAACATATAGATCCGTTGGGTGCCTTATCCTTAGCCTTACCCACATGTATCTAGCATGCACATCTCGTGACACCACGTGAATCATGTCTTGGAGGCTCTCACGATAAAGAATAGCCATCCCTCTTGACCCCCTAGTTCCTCTTGGTCTACGAGATTGAGGTTTGTATATGCTCTCGCATTTGTATCCCACAACATCCGGTAATCTAGAATTTGTACACTGATGTGTCTCTGTATACATAGCCATATCTATCCCACGAAAAGTGTCCTCAAAATAACCTGCATCGAGTTTCATTGAACCATTACAATTCCAAAGGGACATTTTAAACGTCTCATAGGCCTTGTATTATCAGTGTGACCTCCGTTCTGCTATGATTACTCTGCCATCTCTATACATAGCATACTTGCCTTCTTTACGTGCCTCCAGCACTTTTGGCATGCAAGCCCTTCTGTGCTCTAACTGTGCGGGTGTGAGATCCTCATCGAGGTAAATCTTTTCACCCTTCAAAGCCTTTCTTTTTTATAAGAATGCCCTTTTGCTATCCATGTCCCCAAATTTCAGCATGAGGATCCAACCTCTTTGGTCATTTGGATCACCTATCTTTGATGTTTATGCATCCATCATTGACTTGTATGTCACAAATTCATTCTTACATGACTCTAATTTCCTTTTGAGTTCAGCAATCTCAATGTCCTTGGCTGCTATGCATGCATTTGTATTAGATTTCAATGCATCCATATCTGCTTTCCAAGCATCCCTTACCTTGTTCAAGTTATCTATCATATCCATTTGCAAGTCAATCTTGATTTCTTTATCTTTTACATTATCCCAGTCATTAGAGCATGATTTCCTATTTGCTTCTACAACATCACTTAGTTTTTCCCTGAATGTCTCCTGCAATTTTCCATATACATATTTTTGCTTTGTATCCATGTCATTCATGACTTTTTGTTGCATGTTGCCACACATCCTCATGCACGCTTTCAAGTTTGCATCCATTTTAGCATTCAATTCCTTTCCCCATGTTTCATGCATCGCATTCATGTCACTTGTCACCTTGTCAAACATTGGCATACATATTGCTGAAATCTCAGCTCCTATGAGGGCTTTCATGTCATCCAAACCATTTGTTGCAATCAGCCTTTGCATCTTTATCCATCGCTTGGCACTTGTGGGAGTGGCATTTTCACGAGTTCTCCTTTTGTTTTGTCTATAATAGAACTTTTCGTCCTTAGTGGGGATCTTGTACCGCCCTTCTAATGCAGTACCTCCTATGGTTGGCCTGATTGGTTGTGTATCATGATCGGTCTCATGTCCACTGGTTTCTTTGTCAGTAGTCTCTGCCATCTCACAATTTAGGACAGCCACTCAGTGTGCTTGCATTGACCCTGTAGAGCCTTCCTAAACAACTGCCAATACCTCTGCAACTTCCAAGGCAGCTAGAGTCTCCTTGTGCAGAGACGTGACTCTACAAGACAGTGACTGTCTCTCCGCGCAAAGACGTGCCCCTGCAAAACAACACCTTTGTGTCAACACTCACGTCAGTGCTATCCGAGCTTACACCAGACTCGTCAGCACTCAGGGCAATCGTCCATGTCAACGTCCTTACGCCAGCGTCCAGGCAGTCACCACAGCATTTTGTCATAGTCACGCAATCAGAGAGAAAGACGTCACAATGGCCCATCACATCACAACATCTCGTCACGATCCCGTCAATATTTCGTCATTGATCGCAATAGCTCAAGTGATCCCATCACAGCATCCCGTTAGTATTTCGTCAGTGATCACGTTAGCTCAAGCGATCCCATCAACATCCCAATCACAGCATCCCGTCAATATTTTTGTCAGAGAGAATATAAGATAAGATAAGATCTATTAACGTCTCTAAAAGGCTAGAATGGCCTATGAGACCATAACCAATACAACCGGTATCATCACCTCTCATCAAAGAAGAGATAGAGATAAATTTATGCGTAGGTCTACATGGTAGATTGGAATGAGAAGTATAGAAAACTGAAAAAGCTGAAAAAAACTAGGTTTAAAAAGATTAAAAGAGTGTAGAGTATCTCCCCCTCAATCTATGGAATCCACCAAGACTCTGAAAGCTACCTCCAACTGAGTCAACACACCAATTTACATCTCTAACGAGCAATCGTGACACAAATGTGACGCATGTGAGCATGCCTATGTTGCCAAGTAGATACTCTAGGGCGTCGTACTCTACGTAATGCTATAGCTTTGTCAACTGTGATGTTGCCTGATGATGTCCCTCGATGATGCCTATCAGTAGAAGATGTCGTGTCTGGGGTGGCAACGGCTAAGGATTCAGCTACACTAAAAAAGTGTGTAACTGCTCTTCGGAGGGGTGGATGAGGCTAGGATCACCTCCTATCTTGTAACAATACCTCTCTGCTTGAGCTCCAATAAAAAAAGGCCCAAACATCTTTGGTCCTCATAGTCCATCACTCATCTTGTAACAATACTAATTTGCGCTGCTGGAGCTCCAATAAAAAAAGGCCCAAACATCTTTGGTCCTCATAGTCCATCACTCGTCTTAGTGGTCTAAAGCCCTCCTTAAAGAGACAATGATAGTGGCCTAGAATATCATAGCATATAATACATCTGCAAATGTAGTGCTCCTTCGTTTCTAACTACCATCCACAAAGCTGGCACATCCTCTCATTGGCTGCAATATAGCTCCATCGACCTGTCTCAATCATCAACTGATGCGATGAGGTGCGAATCTAACAAATAGCAACTCGAAGTCCATCAGAAAGTTGAGCATCCATGTATCTCGACCTCACTATGAAACCATCATGAGAAAGTTGCAAAAAGTGACATTGGTATTGTGTCATCGATACATTTGTGACTTGGTTAGTAATCACATTAAGCCTGAATGGGTTGGTTTGATGGAGCTGATATCTCAGAGGCTGAAGTGGAGGATATGTTGTCCCATTTACCACCTAAGAAAAGCCGCCTATGCCAGCAAGTTTGGAATTCTGGTTTGATGCCTTTAGATTGGAAGATTGCAGTGATTTGGTTGTTGTCCAAGATTCCTTCTCCCACTTCCTTGAAACAATGGAGACCCATTTCTGTTATGGGTTCTTTGTATAAAATCTTTTCTAAAATCATTGCCAATAGATTGCAGAAAGTATTCCCGCACTTGGTTCATCCATATCAATATGGTTTCATTAAGGGATGGAATATGATGCATAACATTTCGAATGTTCAACTGGGGATTAATTATGCCAAAGCCTTTGGCCAGCAGGTTGTTATGCTTCAGTTAGATCTTGAAAAGACATTTGATCATGTCGAGGTCTTTCTTGCGGCAATTGATGTCCACCATTGGCTTTAGTCCTTGCATGACTTCCTTTGTTGATACCATTAGTCAGAGTACTATGGCACGTATTGTACTTAATGGGCAGATCACAAATGAAATTGCCTTGTCTCGTTCTCTTCGGTACCGTTGCCCTCTCAGTCCTTTGCTATTTGCCTTAGTCACTCACCCAATGCTCTCTTTGTTGGATAAGTTGGTTGATCAGGGCGAGATTGTTGGTTTGTCTCTTTGCAGCGGTGCCGAACTTTTGGGTCAATCTTTGGTGAATGATTCCTTTATGTTTCTCAAGGCTGATCGGACTAATGTGAGTCGGGCAATGGTTGCATGGAATCTCTTTGCTTTAGCTTTGGGGCTTCATATTAATGCTCAAAAATCTACATTGATTTCTTGTACGGAGATTGATTTGCAAGCTTTGGGTTGGCAAGGAGCTGTGATTTCTAAAGGTGATATTATCTGACACTTGGGTTATCCTATTGGTGTGGATGTAGCTCCTCATGTCTTGCTTGATTGGATATCATCCCGTATACATGATTGGTTTATGTACTAGAAATCTCAAGGCTGGCCTCTTCATGTGAGACTTAAAGTTACTCAATGCATCATGACCAATACGGTCTTGTTTTTTTTGCCCTTACTTCCTTGGACTAAGAAGTCTCTTTTGAAACTGGTTCAGCCTATCTGCTTCATGTTGTGGAAAAAGAAAGGAAATTGTTTCGGCCAGGTGTGGATTTCTTGGCAACATGTGACTACTCCTAAAAGAATGGGGGGAGCAGCTTTATTGGATGTAAATTTCCATATGGTTGCTTTGAGATTTGCACTTTTGTACGCTTTACGTGTGCAAAGTCATCCCTGGATAGATATTGCAAAATTTTTCATTGAAAAGGCTGTTATCTCTCATGGTTGCACAGTTATTTAAGTTTCTTGATGGCATGTGCTGAATTCCACGAGGCCTATTAAGGTCACCCAATCTTTTCTCCTCTCTCATTTGATTGCATCCTAGCAAAAGATTTTGTGTTTCGCAATTTGGCATGCTCTTGACCTTTGCAAGGAGGAGAATTCATTGCAAGGAGAAGTGCTAGCTACCTCCAGGCTATTGGATTGGACCAATAAAGACTTGCAACAAGATAAGTTTGATCGGATGGCTCGCTTGGGGTTGTAGACAATCCATGATGGTGTCTTGCTAGCAGCCCCCATCTTTTTTCTTTCCGATGCATTCATCAATACTTTCGGGTGCCTCGTGGCTATCAGGACATTTAGTCATCCTTACAGGAGCAACTTTTGAGGTACTCTCCATTGCTTGCTTTAAAGCCCTCATCTCCTCGACGAGATTGGATGTTTATGCTTCTTGATGATTGTCTGAATAGGTCAACTAATCAGATCTATCATCAGATGGTTGAGGTCAAGAGATGGGTCACTGGAAAGGCCAATAAATTATGGCATATTCAAGACAGCAAAAAGAAGTGACAAGAAAGATTTCTCCAACTCTAGAAGTCAGGTTCCTTATCAGGGTAAAGTGTTCATGTGGCAGTTGCTTATTGGGGGTCTTCCAATTGGGGATGCGTTGCATGCTCACAAGATTTCCTGTGGTCGCTGTGTATTTTGCACTACATGAGATGAGACATTGCTTCATCTCTTCATCTCTTTCCCTATTGCTCGATAGATTTGGAGTTTTGTTTCCCATGTGTGGTCCTCAATGACTCAGCAATGAATATCAGCTCATTCATGGATTATGGGAAGAATACCTTCTATGTCCGCCTTGCAATCAGATCATTCCATCCTTTTCCACTTCCTTCAATGGAAAACTTTGTGGTATATTTGGCGTACTCTCAGAATGCCTTCATTTTTTATTCTGTCTTGGGTATCCATGGTTATGTGGCTCGTGTTTGTGGTTTATTGTTATGGCAGATCTCCTCTATGGTTTTAGTTGACCTAGTTCTTCCTGACATTGCCTCTCCTTGGTTGGATATTGTTCGCTCCACTCTAGCTGTCCTTTTTGTGTGATATTTGTGTGTTATGGTCTTAGAGGCCTTTCAGCCTGATTTGTGTTTGTTCTGTTTTTCTTAGCTAACCTAATGGTACTAATGTAAATATTCCCACTTAATTCAATTATCTTCACAAAAAGAGAGAGAGACAAAATGATATATTAACATCTGCAAAAGGCCAAAATGACCTATGAGACCATGAGTTGCAATCAAGTGTATGATGATACAACTTCTTGAGCAAAACCTATAGCACAAAGCAAAGAAGAAGGAAAGTAACTACGGCTATGCATAAAACATAGAACTCTATCTAGTAACAATAAGCTCCAAATGGTACAATCTCATGTGGATATGGAGGGCTTAGCTCTAGCCTAGGCAATAATCTCTTGTATCAGCCTATGAGGATATTGTTGGCGTTTGTCTCGAGGCCTAGGCCCTTTGGATCCGCTAAGCTGAAAGGCTCGATCAATCAATACTCCCTATCTATGTGTCAACTGTGGTGGTGAGTCTTGTGTGTGGATTAGGATTGTAATTGTACTAAGATCTCCTGAGTCTCATCGCAAAGAAGTCTGTAAACTGCCTTTGGGAAGGGGCTCGGCATCCTAGAGCTGCTTGACTCCTTAGGAGCATGTCGTGAAAACATCATATAGTTGAATGATAATATCCCAAGCTACCTTAGCACTTGCATGGCTACCATCTCCACTTGACGAAACAAAATTCCTAATGGATTGCTTCAGCTAGCCAATGAATGACCTATAAAAGGCCCAACAAGAAGTAATATACCACATAGTGGCCAATATAACCTGTTTACAACTACCACCTTCCCTGCTGGTGACAATCTCACTATGCTCCAATATAACAGCTTTTGCCTTACTCTAAGAAGTAGTGGTGCCAATTTCTGCTCAGAAGAAATATCAATGCCTACATGGCAGCCTAAGTATCTCACTGAAGTGCCGCGGGGAACCCAAGTGAAATTATCATATGGCTTCCAATGTAACTACTGAGTGTCACAAGCCCAAAATCCATAGGATTTGTGCCAACAAATAAGAGCTCTTAAAGCTCTACAAAAGATCTCCGCCGTATAGATACAAAGGCCCTAAAATTCTCCTTGCCCCTGTCCAGGTAAACAGTTGTGTTATCAGCAAGCTCTACATCCAGCAACTCCTCAAAGGCTGGGACGGGAAGTTTGATGCCTAGAATGCATATAGCTATATCCCTCAAGTAGGAGATCATGGCCTCAGCAACAAATAAGAAGAGAAGAGGTGCAAGAGGGCATCCCTGTCTCACTGACCTCCAAATGCTAAATCTAGCACCTTTGGCTCTGTCAAGAAGAACCTGGCTATGAGCTGATGAGTAAAGAGACAATACGTCTCTAATCCAATACTTTGGAAAACCCATCTTCAGCATGGTACCCTCTGGAAATCCCCAATCCACTCTGTCATAAGGCTTCTCGAAATCGAAAAGCAGAACAATGAGGACTTGTCCCTTAGATCATGCAAGAGCTGTGGACTCCCAAAAGGTGAAAATGTCTAGGATGCTGTGCTCCTCGACAAAACCAGCCTGGGTAGGATGAATGATGTTTGGCATCAAGAGAGAGAGCCTGACGGTGATCACTTTGACTAGGATTTTATACGCTGTTCGAAGCAAAGTGATCAGTCTCCAAGTGATCTCCAATCTATCTCCACTGCCTTTTGGGATGAGGTCAATCAATCCCTCAGACGGCCTCTCAGGTATATTTCCAAATGCCATAATTCCCTCAAATCCTGCTAAAAGTCCCATGCTGATCACATCCCAGTAGCTAAGAAGAAAGCCTTGTCCAAACCATCCTCTCCTGGACAGTTTACTGATGGTAGTGCAGTCAAAGCCTTTGCAAAATTCTACTCTGAAAATGGGGCCATCAATTGTCCCCTCATGCTCTCTGCGACCACTCTCCTGGTGCTCTGCCATCAACCATTTATACTATGTGGTGCTCTCCTTGTGTTTCTTTTGGCATTAGTGTTCAGAATTTGTTGAAAACTGTTTAGAAATAAGTCTGGTCAGACTTTCCTGTTGCTAAGGTCTTTTAGAAATTAGGAAAAACAAACAATAGGATTCAGTCAAACAATTTTGTTGTGGAACATTGCAGCATTCAATGAGTTCACAAGAGAATCTATAGAACTATTTAGTAACAAATTGCAATTTGAGAAAAGGTCAGCTGACACTCCTAGACTGCCTCAGTCAGTTGCCTTTCAATGAAAAATAATAGATTGCAAAAAGATACCTTGCCAGATCCCAAATCCTGGCGGTGTGATCTAAGGATGCACTTGCAAGAACATCACCGCTATCATGGTAGGAGACAGACCATACTGCCTGCAAATTTCACATTAACACCATCTTTGTAAGTCCTCAAAAGATCGAACAAAATCTCAAGAATCACTTTAGACGTAACAAAGAGGAGAACCAGTGGAATGGTGGCTGTTTAGAAACACATACCACCTTAATCATACTTCGTATTCCTTTTTCAAACTTCCATAATCCATTATTTAAGCAGAGCTCAACTTGCAAAGCACATGCAATGCAATTAAGCAAACTACAAACAAGTGGAACAAATTGACCAATCAAGTCTGCAATAGAAACATTAAACAGAGCAGCAACATTGAAGCACTGCAAACATATTGAATCCACAACCTAGAATGTCACCATATTTCTTTCTGAAAAAGCTGTCTAATTGTAAGTGTTCCTGTTTGACACCTACATTGACGCTGCCTGGACCAGATTTTCAGCTCTTTGGATCACTAGAACAGCATGAAAGCTGGTCTGGATGGTCCACAAGCTGTAAAGGCATTCTCCCCCTTAAAATCCTCAGATGCACAAAATGGTCCTTTGTTTGTGATCAAGGCCCTTAACTCCCAGTTACGAACTCCCCTTGTGTTCCTTGAAACGTCAGTGTTTCAAACCCTTTGGGCACTGAGACAGCCTCAATGCAATGTTTCGAGGATCCACGGTCACTCCATATATCAAGCATGCCACTCATACCCTGGATCAAATTTGTGACATAAGCAAAAAAAATTTGAGACATTCCTAAGCATTAAGCTCCCTTCAAGTCTCTTCTAGGAATATGATTTGAAAAGTCTTGTGTAATGTTTGGTCTGAACCAATGCTGTGAAGCCACTGAGGTTGTCCTTATCTTAATCCTTTGGATCCTGCTTCCTATTCTTGTCATGCATTGGACGAGGGGGTGTCATTAGACCTCCTGAGAAAGGGATCATCAAATATAAGCCAAATATGCCAACCTGCCTATGTGCAATGTGAGGCAAATATAGAAAATCTTGAATACCACTTCAACCGTTTTCAAGTTCAAAAACTCTGACAATACATCAAGTTCAACATCCTAACAGACCACAATGAACAAAATCTGGCTTTCATGCCTACGACTTTGAACAGTTGATGGACAGAAAAGGCATCTGTTGCCAACAAAGCAAGATACATTTATGCACCAAGGCTTTGTCCTATCAATGGTTTTCACAATATAAATATAATCAAATTGCTTTTCATAATTAGCTCGAGCTCACATATTGTTATGCATAACGAATTAGGGCACCTGAATGCAAGTGCTATTAGAGCACAAAGAAAACTTTCAAATAAGTCAATCTTTTCAACAGGTTCAATAACACACACCTGTGTGTGGTCTGCAAAAGTATGAACACAACGTGCTTTTTCAAAACTCCAGACTTTCACAGTGCAGTCTCCAGAAGAAGATGCCAATTGCATGCCTCTATTTGCAAGTAATTGGAATGTTAAATAGCTTCAGCATGTGTCAAAATAGATCACTGAGCATACGTGATGAAGTGATTTTTACCCAGACCCCATAACTAAATGCTAGAACTCACTATCATATTGACAGGCATATGTTGTATGTTCCCTTAACCTGAAGATGATTGTGAAAAATATTGAATGCTCACATGACTTGATTGTAGGATTCCGAAACATGTTATTTTTACCTTGGATGAAAGTCAAGGCCTGCAACCCACTCCTTATGACCATCACCTGTCATTATTAAATCACCGTCTGGAAGACCCCACATTTTCCAAGTAGCATCATCTGAGGCAGTGACTACCACTGGTTTCTTTGGATGGATAGCCACACTGCATTTGCAAAAGCTAAACTGGTAAGCTAAAAAAACATCCGTTTGACCAGGAGACACAGAACTAACATTTACCAGCCTGGTTTGCAACACAATATGTAGTTGTCAGTTACACCCCTGAATGCAGCACAAAATCGCTCGTGTTGGGGAAACGGAGAGTTCATGCAAAGTTTGTAATACAATAAATAGAATCACACTTTAACATATCCTAATAAGTGTTTAAAAAAATCCCTCTTCTTTGGGAATAACAAATGAACACAAGAAAAAAAATCTCACAGGGGGGACCCCTTTGGTGGTGGCTTCGGGGCGCCACCCATTGTTCTGAATATTTAACAATAATTGGGACACCGTACAAGAACCATAAGCACAATAAACAATGACAGATACATCATACTGCAAAACTAATGAGAAGGACTGAATGCTTGAGAAAGATTGCAGTAGCCTTTGCCAGAACTATGGTGCATGGGCATATATCATAGGGATTCTGAGGCAGTTTGACAGCAGGTATTGTTTAACCACTGAAGACCCAAAGTCAGAAATACCATCTGTAGGTTTACAAGTCAGGTGATGTGAACAAAATCTAAGAAGGTGGGAAAGTTAGACCATAGGCATAGCTATATAAAAGGATTGTTTTCACTAGTCAAAGGAAAACCTCATTGAATATTTTCCTGCTTGTATACTTTCCCAATTGCCTGCAACAAGTCGGATTGATTTGTGTGCTGTTGTTGCTCTCTGTTTCTTATTCAAACTATGGCTATAACAGTGAGTGCAGAGTATCACTGTTCTTGTTTCTATTCAGCATACCTAATTGCCTATCTACATCATACCATCTCTCCTCTAGCTACTGATGTTTGAGTTTCCAGCTCTATAGTCTGATGGTAGAGGCTAGCCTTTTTGCTAGAAACTGGAAATGAGGCGAGAATAGCCCCAGTGGCTGTGATTATTGGAGCAAATTATAGGGAAAAGTAGCTTGAATTCATCTTGCTCTTTTTTTTATCTTATTTCTTTCTCCACCGCTTCAGCAGTATGTGTACCCTTCTGCAACGTAGGAGCAACTGTTGGTCATGATCCCTTGTTTAAGTCCATGTAATCATTGTTTGTAGCTAAAGTTGTTTGTTAGGAACCTCACTACCTTTTGTACTTTCGGACACCCCCTCAAGCACATCAGTATATGGAGAGCTGTTTTAGGCAAAGGTCAAGGCTAACTATTCGGCACCTCAAAGTCCACATTTACACTTGTGCTTCAAGCTAGCTGTTCTTTCTAGACGTTGCATAAAAAAACTCATTAACCAAAAAGCATTCGAAATTTGAGTAAAACATTTACCAAAGAGGAACTTTGGACTCTCTAGGACTTGCCAAATTAGTTTTCCACTTGACATAGTTTCTCCTTACCAATCTTGTTCCCCCTAGCATCACTATGCTCTCTCATGAAATATATGTCCATGTACCCCTCTACTTGTTGAGCTAAATTATCATTAGCGTTCATTAAACAGCCCCAAAACTCAACTTAATTAATGAATGCTAACCATTCTTTTAACGTAGGAGCAATTGGAGAGAGTTTCAATGTTAGCATGTAAACCCTAATTTGGGAGGCCCCAAACTTTCTATAAATAGACAACTTACCCTCCCATTCAGCCAATCTCGTTTTTGCAGTTTGCAAGTGCCAAAGCTTCATTGCCCACACCCCATTCGTAGAGGACATCTCACCCAAAGTTGTCCATCACTATTTATGTTGAGATGGCAAGCTCAACGTGTGCGGACATTGATGATGGACCACACATCTACACTTAGCATGTCAGTGGTCATTATGATCCTCACATAGCCATTGACTTATCACCTATTATATTTAGTTTGTTGCATCTACCTATAGTTGGCATAGTTATAGCGCTAGTCGATTAGTATAATGAGTTATACACTGTTTGACTTAATAGGCCACTTTCCTTTATGTTGCATCTCATCTATACATTGTGTACATTGTATTGTGTGTGAAAGAAGAAGTAACCAACAAGAAAATGTTTTAACCTCCATCTCTCTTCTTGTGTTCTTGAGTGAGCTTCCTTTTGTGTGTATGGTATGTTTAGCGCAACAACTCAAGTAAGTTGAAACCAACCTTCCTTCTTGGAAAGGGTGGTAATTTCCTAATCAAGCACTTAATTACAACAATCAGCAAATGAACATAACTTCAAATGCACAAATTACCTTGAAAAACTCAAACATTGGACACCCTATTGGCCCCAAAAATTGATGCCCCTTTTAGTATTTGATTAACTTTATTGCTAATGAAACGAGTACAAGCTAAGATTTACAATCTCCTTAGCTATTCCAAAAAGCCTCTTTGTTATAGCAACAATCAACAATCAATTCGGGCCAATTGCCCCTTGATTTTCATCCAGGCAAAAGGAACCACCAACTGGCCAAATGCTACCCCAAATTACAATGAATGGGCTGACATCTAAATTCCCTGACAATTATAAAAATTTCACGTGCTAAATTCAGTGTATCATACCTTTACTAATTGGCATGTGTCTCAAGGTGGCTGTCAAACCCTAATTTCTACAAAAATTTAGGGCTTATAGCAAAGATCTTTTTACTGACTACCAAATTTAGCCAAGATCTGCTCAAAATTGTTGAGAAATACTGAGATCTCTTGAGAATGGGTTGAAGAAGGTGAGAGAAAGCCAAGATGAGAGAGAGATCTGATTTTCTTCGCGAGAAAACCCCAAATTCAGCCTATTGCCTACTCTAGCCTTCATTTAATGTAGTCATCCCTACTGTCAAACACCTCCAACATGCTGTCACCTACTCAGCAATGCTATTGCTAGCCCCTAAAATGTAACTCCCTATTGTCCCCTACTTGTTGAGGCCCCTAGATGGCTATCTTCTGTAGCAAATTGTTATTCTCTAATCAGAAAGTTAACCAACAACTCTCTCTCCCCCTCTCCCAAGCTGTAAACTGACTGAATGGTTGAGACCTAGCCCTCAAAAATATTTTTTTAGTTTGTATGGGCAATTTTGCCAAGTAGGAGCCTTTTAAACCCATTTTTCAGCATTATCCAATCATTTAATTAATTTTCAAAATTAAATTATCTTGAAAAGTTATTTCAACCCTTCTGGCCTTGTCCAAAATTAAATGTGTCCATCCATAATTAAATTGGCTAGGCCATTTGCAACCTAGGGTGGTCCTCAACCTTTGTTGACTCTTAGATTGACATTAATTAATTAATTAATGCTAGTCCCTCGTGTCACCATTGATACTTATTGGCCAAACCACTGCCCTTGGGTCGTGACACTACCTCCCCCGTGAAATCCCCATAATTGTCCTCGATTGCACTGCATTGTGCCAAAGGAAAAGCATACTGCATTGGAATTTCCATAAGGCATCATAGTCACAAATTGGCCACTGTTGTCCAACCATGCCATATGCCCCAAACCTTTCTGAGAATTTCCAACCAGCATAAACATAACATAAAACTGAAAATCAATCCAGAATTGTTACTAGAAACCCATTGGATGCATCCATAACTCATGTTTCTCAATTGTTTTGACTATCAACCATACAAAAGTATTAATTCAGCGTAAAGCATGGTCGAATCTATCAATGATATTTACTAACATGCTTGTAAACCATTGAAAACTAAACATAAACTGATCACAAACTAGTGCAAATGTAATCCCAAACAGATCACAAGCTGATTGCAAAAATTGATCAATAACTAGTGCAAAGACTCATGCAAAACCAATCCCAAAAGTGACAATAAATGGTTCTCAAACTGATAAAAAACTGAGCTGAAACTAATCAGCATTTTTTTCTCAAACTAAGGCAAAAACTCATGCCGAACTGATCATAAACTCATGCAAAAGTATAGTATCAATGCTCGGGTGAAACTCATACTCATCTACATACATGTCACAATGACTAGTACACTGAGTAGTGATCCCATCGCCTACATACTTTCGGGATTTTTTAAGCCCAAAAGTGCCACCCAATAATTACTTAGTCTCGATTAGTTGGTTCCATAGTTTGTCTCCATGGCATTACCTAGTGGACCTCTTGGTCATTTTGTTGTACCCAAGTCAATATTTGAACAGGGTCCACGTGTCTCGGTGCTTCCAATCTATTTCTGCTTGCCCACCTCCTCTTTTTTCTCTTGTTTTACCCATCCACCCCCTCCTCCTTATCCACCTTATCCATCTTATCCCACCTATCAAATACCTCATGGTTTTTCCTCATCAAGCAAACATGCCTTTACTGACAAGACTCGTTTTAATGGGTTAAACGTCACTACTTGGTCCAATCTGATGAGACATGTCCTTGACTCCTATAACCTATGAGATATTTTATGATTTGAAACCCCAACCCGATCCTACAAATGTTCCATATGAGGTCATCCACTCATGGAAAGCTTGAAATGCCTCCGCTATTGTTGAGCTACTGCAGGGCCTATTGCCCAAGTTTCATTCTTAGCTTCAGCACTTTGATCTAGTGTTAGAGCATTGGACACACTTGACTCAGCTCGAGATAGGATCCATCACATAAATGTTAACCATAAGCTTCAAAACTTTTGAAAGTCAAATTGGCTCAATATCAATGACTTCTTGCGGAGTTCTCTACCACAAGGGCTCCTAAGTTCTCGGATGATCAAGTCATCTTGTTCCTTATTAAGCTATCGTGAAAATACTTCCATTTTGTGCAACAGGTGATCTCACATCCCACCATGCCCACCTATATGAATTTGAGTATTACCTATTGCATTATACTTGATTGTTCCATCAGTTTTATGGTATGACTTCTACAAAGAGGACTCTCGTTGCTTCTTCTCAGAAGTGACTTCAAGAGCAAACAAAATGAAAACTCAAATCAAAATCAAAACCAAGCTAGTGAGATTGAAGGGAACCCCCAGTCTTCTCTTAAACGTGGGTGGCAGAGTGTATCTGAAAAGAATAGGTATTGTTAGCATTGTCAGAAGTCTAGCCACTTTAAGGATGAGTATCAATCAAAGGCACAAGGCACAACACCAAAAGCTAAGAATCAGACTCCCACCACTTGGTCGAGCAATCCCTAGCAAGGGAGACAAGGTGCTGGAAACCCTCACTAGGGGTAGTGGCGAGGTCAGCCCCACACTGCCACCAGTCAACTATCATAGTCTACATCATTCTCAATACCAAAGGGCATGTCAAATTGGTCTACATAGGCTCAAATCGTCTTCGTAGAGGTATTTTTCTTCTCATCCACATCTACAAGTTACCATGGATGATGCACTATAGTGGTACCATGCAAGTGGATGCAATGATAGTAGATACAAAAAAGAGAGACACCTATCAACCTATGATGAGGCATCACTATCATCATCATCATCATTAGAACCATCTGAGTGCTCATCAAGAGTCTGAAGATGACTCCTTGGCATTGGATGATGAGACTCTCTCATACTTATCCTCACTAATGAGGTTACCATCATCATCAATGATGCCTCCCTAGGTGACAGCTGTGTACACAAGGGGGGAATGTCATAAGGCATGGGATGTGAGCTACTAGAGCTCCACCTTACATAAGTCTGCAAGCCACTTAAACCACCCCTCCTCAGTGTTGCATGGTGCCGAATGACCATGCCCTTGCTACCAGCTACTCAAACTCCTCGCCCACAAGCACACTGGCTGTAAGTGTCATGAGTATCTACTGCTGCTATAAGCTCTCTATTGAGCTCTACAAAAATCATATCCTCCACCTCTTGATGTACACTTGGAAGAGGGTTGCCTGTCAACTTGAATGTATCAAAATTCACCTATACAATGCACATAAGATTGTAGATGCTAAAGTGTAAATTGTAAAGTATAAACTTCAAAGTTTAAAACAACAAATTCTAAATTTTATGATTAAGTGTTTACCTACTTTAAACCACCCATACTCACCATAGCCCTCATCATGTGTAAGTTAGTATGGCAGTAAACTAGTTGCTCTAATTGTGGTTTGGTAAGCCAACTGCCAATCTTTGTGTGAATGAGAGAATAGACACTCCAGTTTCTCTTACATGCACCCGAAGAGCAATCCTAGGACCCTCATTTGGGCTAAAGGGTCTCCAATGCATATCCAAAGTTTTGCCACTAAAATAAAGGCTTCAAAAGGGACTCTTTCCTCCAAGAAGTGGGAGAAGCAAAAGCCACATACCCTCCCTTGTCCGCATAGCATCCTAGCTCCTTACAACTTGAAGGCTCTGGAGGACCAACAGGGCAGAGGCAGAATCTACCAGCGCATGATGGGGGAGAAGCAAGAGGCATGGGAGGTCCTTCTACTAGCAGTCAGAGCACGCGATACCTAGAGAGACCCTGCCTTCCATAGGAGGGAGAGGTCACTGGACTTCTCTTGGGGATACAGGCGGCTAGGTGGAGTCCTGCTGAAACGGTTGGACAGGTTTTATGTGGCAGAGTGAGGAGGTTCTCGTTGAGGCCAGATTGAGCAATTGGCAAGCACCACGTTATCTGATCATTGCCCGGTTCTCCTGACACTTGATCCCCCAGTGTCTGCCCTATACACATGATCCTATCGGATCCCTGGCTCAATCTATAGGAGGGAGGAGGAGACGAGAAAGATAGAGCTGATTTGGACCAGGGAGTGGGGCAAAAGGGACCAAATCACAGAGGAGGTTGCAGAGGTCCTAGCCGAGGCAAGCGAAATCTGCCAAGCTACAGCCATACAGGCCAGGCAGCAGTGTTGGGAGGAGGAGAGCGCACTCCGGCGAGACCTCCCAGCCACGCAAAAATTATTACAGGAGGCACCAGGGGATCCCACCCTCCACACGCAGGAGGTGCACACGCGAGCAACCATTGCTGGCCTAGAGGACAAGTGTTCAGAGTTCTCTTTCTGCACCTCAGCAGCCTTCTAGACGCAGAAGGGGGACACGATGTGCAAGGAATTCTTCCAAGTGCACCAGCCTCACACCACAATAGAGCAGATACGCAGCCTTCGAGATCAGATTTTGGGAAGACTCGTTCTAGCCCAGGACGTGGTGATGGAGATTGCCACTGACTACTACAAACACCTTTTCCAGTGGGAGACAGCCTCAGCTAGAGGATAGCGATGTAGATAGCAGGTCTGGGATCACATCCCGTCCCTCGTCATAGAGGAGATGGGACGCTCCCTCCTAGTCCCCCTTCACACAGAAGGAACTAGAGAAGGCTTTCCATACACAAGAGATGGGCAAAAATGCCCGAGAGAGGACGGCCTCTCTAAGGCCTTCTTCACTACCTACTAGGAAGTGGTGAAGGACCCGCTACTGATGGCCTTCCAGGACATTTTCACTTCAAGACAGATGCCAAGGAATCTTTTGGTAGGCCTTATCAATCTTCTCACAAAAGGGAGGGCCCGGTTGGAGCTTTCCCAATGCAGACCGATCACCTTATTGTCAGTGGCCTATAAGGCACTGGCAAAGATGATAGGTAGACGACTACGCCCCGTGCTTCCAGACATCATCCATGACACACAAACAGGCTATGTCCAAGATAGGAGCATCCTAGACAATGTATTTGCCTTCTTTGAGGTGACAAAGTGGGCTCAATACAATTGGCAGAGACTGGCCGTACTACTCTTGGATTTCAAGAAAGCTTATGACAGGGTGGACTGGGATTTCCTAGAGGGCACCATGGTGAGGTTGGGTTTCCCCCAGGTTTGGATTTAGACAGGTGAGCAGAGGGCAAACAATCCCATACCTAGGGTTCCAGGTGGGACTCGACATCACTCCCGCCCTGCAGTTTCTTCTTGCCTTGATTCTATTTGGAGGAGGCTGACCTACTAGAGCACGGCTCGCCTCTCACTGGCTGACCGAGCCTTGGTGGTCAACTAGGTCCTCCTAAAGACGGCCTGGTACGTCACCTCGTATTGGTGTTTCTCCTCATCCTACATAGTGTAGCTTCACCGCCTGGTGCGGAATTTCCTTTGGTCAAGGTCAAATGGCTCCAGGAATTCTAGGGCCAAGGTGGCGTGGGCGACCATCATATGGCATTGGTTAGAGGGAGGGCTTAGGATTATAGACCGAGAGTATCAGAGTATGGCTCTCTTGGGTAAGCTAGTTATCTGCGGCCTCACACCAGGCGGGCAGACCTGGAAAGTCTTATTACAAGAGGGTCTTCAGGATTGTAGACCGAGACTTGGCGGGGAGTGGAGGCCGTTCCTGAGATGGATCTTCACGTCAACCCAGATCAGCCTTTCTACGCAGCTTACTCCGCGTCTGGCAAGGCCTTCGTAAGGCCCTAGTCCAAAGCCCCCCAGGTTGCCAAGAGGAGATAGACCGTCACCCGGTGATCTGGAATCCCTAGGTCAAAGATTCGAAAGGGGCACAGATTCGCAAGCGCCCCCACATCCAGTGGGCTGGTTGGGCGGCCAGCCTGGCTTGTACCATCAGGACTTCGAGGGAGGTGTACAAGATGGCAGATGAGGAGGTGTTGCAGCGTATATCAAGCTGCCAGAGAGGAGTGGAGTTTAGGAGAAGGGAGATAGACACAACGATACCTCTCGAGTGGCTTGCTCCCCTGATACGAGAGCCAATAGAGCTCGAGGAGGTATGGGCCGCTAGGTTTTTACCAGTACGCATTCCCCTACAAGTGGCATATAGAGTGGGCGGCGCCTCGCAGGGGATTTTCTTCACCATTCAGGAGGGGGGGCATTTGGCCCTTGACAAAGGGCAGCAAGATGAGGGGATAGCTGCCCTTTCGTGGAGAAGGATTCGGGTGGTGGGTCTTCAGGGGAAGACATGGCTACTGGACTCCTATGTTTCTGGAGGGAGCTCAAGGAGTGGAGCCTTTATGAGGTGCGGTCAGATAGTGGTATCCACTTTATGGAATGAGTGGGATGAACATGAGACAGGGAATGGGAGAGGCTTAAGCCTTGAGCCTTGATAGGGTGCAAGAAAGAGGAGAGAGTGAGAGGCTAGAGCTTCACAAATCACAAATCGATTCAAGATCCAAGAGAGGTAGATGAGAATAGCAAATGCTTGATGAATTGGTATGGAAGCATGGAGGAGAGGAGCACCTCTTGTAGATGAGAGAAGAGTCAAATAGTCAAAGAGGAGTCAAGAGTAAAACATGGATACTAGTTGGATGAAATCCAAGGGGCTACTAGTTGGATGGAATCCAAGCGGGGCTGGGGGAGGAGTGTATAGCTGGAAAAGGGGGTGAGCTAAGGTGTCCAAGGCTTCCCACCCCCCAAAAATGCCATGCATGACATACATGCAGGCGGAATGAAGGGAGACACAACAAACGCAACAGCCAAACAAGGACAGTTTTTTGGTATGGTATTTTATGAATACATATGGTAATGTGCCGTACGATCAATACTGTACAACGTACAAGTACAACTATGGCTTGCGGTGAGGCACAACCTATTGGCATGTACTATAGAAACCAGTTTCTTTCTGAGCTAACCACCAAGGCATAGTACTCCAAAACAGTGTTTCGTATCATTGTTGTCATTTTAAGAACGTTTCTAAAACTTCAAATCGCACTTCTAGCACAACCCTTCTTTTCTTGGTGGGTTGGATAGTCTTCACACCCTAGGCCATCGAAAGGACTCCTGAAGTCAAATGTATTGTTTTTTCACTATGAAATGGGCAAAAAGGGGTGGGGGAATGTGGATCCGTGGGTGGTGTGGGGTGGGTGGATTGATGGGTAAAAAAAGAACTTTTATTTAGGAGGAAGAGGCCTTGAACTTTACCCCCCTATGTTTCCGTTTTTGGCTGATTGGAAATGTATTTTAGTTCTTATCTTTCAATTCTAGCCTTCTGATTACACTATCATTGCATATTTTTGCATGCCTATTTCTCTTCCGTAAAGCCATGTATAGAGGATGAAAGCAGTCACACAAACATTTGCGTTATTAAGAAGGCCAGACACAAAGCTAGAGTTAGAGAATGAGTCAATGGTTGAGGTAGAGGCTACTTCATCACCGTCTCAATTAGGGAGGGAGTCCTTGGATGAGGAGATGGTGCCCAGATCCTCAAATAATGTGGAGTCTAGCATGTGTGATGTGTCATAGTGCAATAATCCATCATCCAGATTCCATTTTCCATCATTATATGATGGCAGGTGGCACAAATGCACACGTAACGTTGCACATAGACTATAGCTCTTTGATTACATGATCATTGATATTGACACTTAGTAGTGGAGTCTGCATAGATATATGTATCTTGATTTTACCTAGTACTATTATGTGTCTTGGTTCGTATTAGTCTTCAAATGATTCATGAGTCATAACCATGACTCATAATTCATCTTGTTGTTTTGAAAACTGAGACTTAAGCTTCAACATTTTGTTGTTTTGGGCCTTAACATATAAGTGCTAAGTCAATAATAAGTATTTTATGTTCTTCAATTGTGTAGTGATTATGTTTGATACAAGTTGTAACATGTTCAACTTCAAACTTCATGAATTCAATCATGTGACATAAAGACTTGAAGTCTTGTGTGAAATGTGGGTAGATATTGCTGTAGACATTGATATATTGTTGTGAAAAAGAAGTATTGCCACCTTGAAAGGTGCAATATACTTTTTGATAGTGGATGATCCTTCTAGATACTTGTGTACTTTCTCAACCATAAGTTTGACGCATTTACCTATTTCTCTGCTTGGATGTTGCTAGTTCATAACCAGACTAGTTGTTGTGTAGGATGCATGAAAACTGACAGTGGTGGCAAGTTTACCCCCCATGAGTTTTTTGAGTTTCTATAAGACCATGGCATCTCTCGCGAGCTTGCCTCTACCAACTCCCCCTCTCAAAATGGAGTCGTAGAGCGTAGGAACCAAACCATCATGAACATGGAATGCTCTACGCTATTCAAAGTAGAGCTCCCTCAGCACCTTTGAGTTGAGCTTGCTAACACTTCAGCGTACATCCTCCCAACTACGGCTGTCTCTCAAAGGACTCCATATGAAGCATTTTCTAGCTCTCGGCGTGGCATTTTCTCTTTAGAGTCTTCAAGAGTCATGGGTACACACACATACACCTGATGATAAGAAAGGAAATCTCACTCCCTGAGCTAATTTTCTAATTTTTGTAGGTTACTCCTTCGAAGTGAAGCCCTATTGTTTATTCAATCCTCACACAAAAAATATGATTATTAGGAGAGAGAATTTTTTATGAAAGCGATATTATGCAATCTTCTACACCCAACTTTGCACCATTTTGTGAGATTATTCCATCGGAGATAGTGCCTTCTGAGCTGGGTCTATTGCCTGCACCTTATCTTTCAGCAAATTCTTTAGCTCCCACGCCCCCTCCATGAGACCTATTACCTCGCTAGTACCAATAAACAATACGGGATTCGAGATCCTTCCGATGGATTCCACTCTAGAGAGCCCTAGAAAATCTACCTGGCTTGCACCTCAAGCTTCATTTGCATCACTGTTTACAACTAATTACATAGTGCATTTTGAGTCGGATGGTTGGTAGGAGACTCTGTTGGGTATTTGACTCACGCCTTACTTACGCCTACGCTCATGTGGGAGTGTCGGTGATCAGTAGGACATTGGGGCACTTTTTACTCTCGGTAGGAGAGGTTTTTTCCCCCAGACTTATGGTTTTATTGTCGTATGTACTCATGTGCTTATGTTACACACATTTGGGCACTTAGTGTGTGTCGGGTGTGAACACCCTCTACAACCCTAAGGTTTAAGGGTTGTACTTTGTACTTTCAGGTTACACTCATTCAGTCTAATTCTCTTGGGTGTCGTGCTTCAACTCTGTCTCTCACTCTCACACTGTCTACTGAATCCCAGCTGTACCTCGATCCTCCCATCTCACATTTGGTATCAGAGCACAGCTCTGAACTTAGCTTCTGCTTGCAGTGTGCAAGTCTGCAATCTGCAGCCCACGCCAGTTTTGCTACAGGCCACCGGCGCACAGCTCCACGCAACCTGTCTCCAGCGCAACGTCAGTCTCGTCTGACAGAGTCAACGTCAGCTCCACCTGCCAGCAGCACACATCAGCCTGCTCGTCCGCCGGCGCACAGAGTCTGACGCTGCAGTCCGCCAGCACACAATCAGCTCGCATCTGTCACGTCAGCAGCAGCAAGAGCCGACGTATGCCAACGCGCTATTCGTTGCTGCAGTCCACGTCAGCTCGGCCGCCCACCCGACGACCTGCCTCACAACACGCTCAACTGTTTGCCCGTCGTCCTATCCGTCAGACGTCAGCCAGTCTGCCCGCCAAACGACCTGCCACAAGACTGTCTTGCCCGCCGTTTAACACCTCCACATCAGCTCGCGACAGTCCTACGAGTCAACCTCTGCACACGACTGTCCGCCCGCCCGTCTGACCAGCACACGCCACTCTACTCGTCAGCCTGCTCCATGTCAGGTACATTTTTAAACAAATTTTTTTTAATTTCAGCCCAAAACACAGCTCTGGAAGAGGAGGTTCATACGCGGCAAGCACAGAACAGGTGGGGGATAAATTTCATGCAAATTTCTAGACTGGATTATCAGAAATTTTGGGGCTTTTGTGTATTTTGTGGACAGTTGCATTTGAACTGCTGATACAGTCACAGAAAGACTGTTTTGATAGAAATTTTGGCAAAAATTTTGGGAATTTTGAGATAACAGTGTTGCAATGCACTGTTTGCACCTTGGGAAGCGTGCATTAAAAGACAGTTTTCTGACAGAGTACGCCCTTGCACATCAATTGCAGAAACGTGTTTGCTGCAATTTCTGGAAATTTGCAGGTTTCCAGTTCATACTGCTTTGATATTGCTCATTTTGTCTTTGGAAATTTGTCATCATGGCAAATCAGGGAGGTGATGTCTTTACGTATGTATCCAAGGAAGACAGATTGGACGGAAACAACTATTCGCTTTGGTCATTCATGATGAAGAATGTATTAGTGGCCAAGAATTTATGGGATTATGTCAGTGGACAGGAAACTTGACTGGAAGTTGTAGCTCCCGTTACTCCTCCTCCCCATGGCGCACGTGGACAACGGGGACCTCAGCCTGCTCCACCTCAGCCACTTCCTCCAAGAACTGCAGCTCAAAAAGCTTGGGATACACGTGATGCACAGGCCTTGTCGCTGATTGCTCTGGCAGTTCAGCGGTCCATCACACCTCATATCCGTTCGGCATCTTCTTCACGAGATACATGGCTGACTTTGGAGCATATGTTTGCAGGAGAGAATGAGACTCGGATCTCTTTCTTAAAAAAAGAGTTGGAAACTCTGAAAATGCATGAAGGTGATTCTATGCAGGATCACTTAAATAAGATTCAGGACTTGAGGGAGCAGCTCATGAATGTAGATGAGTATTTTTCGGATACACAGTTGATATCCACCACCTTGAATTCCTTACCTCCTACGTACTTGTCTTTTCATACTGCATTGAACCTCACCATGAGGATTGCTAAGCACCCACTAACTTTTATTCAGCTGGTTAGTTTGCTTCTCGAGGAGGAGCAAACATGGAAAAATAGTGGTGTGGATGCAATAGTCTCTGAGCAGGCTTTTGTGGCAAGACAGAAAGGCAAAAACAGCAAGGTGAAAAATGCTCCACAGATTTTTGGTATTTCGGGCACATCACAAAATCAGACACAAGGGGGGCGCAAGCAAAAAAAGAAAAATATCATTATTGTAAAGAAGCCCGGCCACTATATCACTGAGTGCAAGAAGTGCATTGCCAAAGAGAAGAAGGAGTCAGGAATGTCTGTTTCTACTACTCCTTCCACTGCTAGTGAGTCCGCGTCCTTTGTTGTGGACAGGGACTATTGTTTTTACACTTGCAGTTATGACATCTCTTGGGCCGATAGAGCACTTAGCTCTACAGAGGATGCTGACACTTGGTTCTTTGACAGTGGTGCTTCTAGACATATTACATCTCGCAGAGATTTGTTTGCTTCAATTAGTGCACCTCCCGTTGGGAAATCGGTACAATGTGCCAATAATGCATCATACCCTGTTCGTGATATTGGAAAGATTCAGCTCACAGCCATTGATGGCTCTATTCTCCGCCTGCAGAATGCTTTGTTTGTGCCTGGAATCAAGAAGAATTTGCTTTCTATTTCTTCTTTGGCACGTTGTGGTTTGCAGGTCACCTTTGATGATGACCGTTGTATGGTTAGAGAAAAAGAATGCATGACTTTGGTCTTGACAAGATCTTTGTGTCATGGTTTATATGAGTTGGATGCTCTTTCAGTAGATCAATCAACATACTTGACATCCACTTTTACTCCTGCTATGATACAGGCGGAGTTATGGCATGCTCGTTTGGGGCATGTAAACTTTCGCAGCTTGATGCTTTTGCAGCGTACTCAGATGCTAGATGGCTTACCTCTCTTGGAGAGACCTCCTGAGCACTTATGCGAGGGATGCATTTTGGGAAAAATGCATCATTTCTCATTTTCTCGTGATGTTGCTTTCAGAGCAACAACCAGATTGCAGTTGGTGCATTCAGATGTTTGTGGGCCTATGCAGACCATGTCATTGGGCGGTTGTTATTATTTTGTGACATTCATTGATGACTTTACACGTTTTTGCTGGGTCTACTGTTTAAAAAAGAAGTCAGAAGTGTATGATGCATTTTTGGCTTTCAGTGCACTTGTTGAAAATCAGTCTGGATGCAAGATTAAGACTCTCCGTTCGGACCGAGGGGGGGAATACATGTCCTCTATGCTGAATTCTTTTTTGCAGTAGAAGGGCATAGTCCATCAGTATACTACAGCTTATACTCCACAGCAGAATGGGGTAGCAGAGAGGAAAAATCGGTCACTCATGGAGATGGCCAGATGTATGCTGAAGGCAAAGAGCTTGCCTCATAGTTTTTGGATGGAAGCAGTCATGTGTGCTTGCCATATTTTGAACAGATGCCCTACCAAAGCCTTGAAGACCATCACACCATTTGAGGCCTGGAACAGCCGTAAACCTTCTGTTGGTCACTTTCGTACCTTTGGGTGTCTTGCCTATGCCCATATTCCACAAGTACTTAGAAAAAAATTGGACAACAAGGCTGTTAAGTGCATTTTTATGGGATATAGCAATGAGAGCAAAGGCTACAGACTCTGTGATCCCGTTACAAAGAAGATTTTTGTCAGCAAGGATGTTGTTTTTTATGAAAAATCAGAATTATCCTTAGCTGGTTTGGACACATATCAGGCTGCCCGTGATGTTTTGGAAGGGCTGCTGCCCGTTACTTTTGGTGATTCAGCTGGAGGTTCAGAAAATGAACCTAATGTTCAGCCAGCTGCTCCTATGGAAAGTGCAGAAATTCAGCCATTGACTAATCGAATTATTCAGCATCATCCTGAAACTGAAATTCAGCAAGAACTTGCACACAGTCAGGATGCTAGACAGTTACCTAGATGGTATTTGCAGACTATGCAAGATAGTCCCTTGGATGCACCCATGGTTGGTCGTACTAGAAGGCAAACTCGTTTGCATGATTCAGCACATACCATGGAGTTTATTATGGTAGCAAGTACTTTTGATAATGAAGAGCCTGAATGTTATGAGGATGCACAACACAGTGTGCATTGGATGGCAGCTATGCAAGCTGAATTAGATTCTATTACTAACAATCAAACTTGGGATTTGGTGTCCTTGCCATTTGGGAAGAAAGTCATTAGAACGAAATGGATCTACAAATTGAAAAGAAAAGCAGATGGTTCCATTGATAAATACAAGGCACGGCTAGTAGCTAAAGGCTACGCATAGAAAAAGGGCATTGATTATGAGGAGACATTTGCTCCTACTTCCCGTATGACGACCATCAGGTCTATGATTGCTTTGGCTGCACATTATGGTTGGACAGTGCATCAGCTACATATCAAGAGTGCATTTTTACATGGGGAACTTCAAGAGGAAGTTTATGTACAGCAGCCCATTGGTTTTGCAGTGAAAGGCTCAGAACATTTGGTATGCAAGCTCAAAAAGGCACTATATGGTTTGAAACAAGCTCCTAGAGCTTGGTATGAAAAAATAGATGCTTTCTTTCTTGGTCAGGGGTTTCTAAACAGCTCATCTGAGTCTACCCTTTACGTATGTAAAGAAGGGGGATCTATGCTGATTTTATGTCTTTATGTTGATGACCTTTTGCTCACTAGAACACATGCTGATCACATTTCAGCATTCAAACAAAATTTGCAGGAAACTTTTGACATGTCTGACTTGGGAGTTTTGCATTACCACTTGGGCATCCAGTTCATACATAATGCTCGAGGTATTGGGCTATCATAGTCAAGGTATATTGGGCAACTTCTTGAGAAGTTTGGCTTACAGGATTGCAAGCCAGTTTGTACTCCCATGGAACCTGGACCAAAACTGTCATTACATGATGACAGTGATTTGTTTCATATACATACATATGCTCCTGCAGTTGGATGTCTTATCTATCTATGCAATACTAGGCCGGACATACAGTTTGCAGTTTTAGCTTTAAGCAGGTATATGCATCAGCCACGTATGTCACATTGGCAAGCTGTCAAGCGTGTTTTTTGCTACTTGCAGGGTACTCGTTCTCTTGGGTTACTTTATGCCAAGGGGGGACAGTCAAGATTGTGGGAGAGAAGGAAGGAGTCTCACTTGAAGCTTTCTTGCTTGCACAATGGGGGAATACACACAAGGGTGGAGGCTGAAAACAGTCTTCCTCTTCTTAGTTGTGTAAGCCAAAAAGAACTCTCGTATAAAGAAATAGAAGAACCCTATATATGGGTCTCAAACCAAACTCAACTAACTAAGGTGGCATACTAACTGAGCCACGAACTAGAGTAGATAAGGATAGCTATAATGTAGCTATTATTCATGGGCGGTGTGGTGTACCAACCGCATCTGCAACTGACAAGTCGGTGACATAAATACACAACGATCACCCTGGCGTAAGACAAGTGGAGCTCGATATCTCAACACTCCCCCTCGAGCTCAATCCCAATTCCTGCACACCAAGCAGGTCTTTGAACTTGCGCAGCTTCTCTGCGCCCAATGCCTTCGTGAATATGTCAGCTACCTGATCCTCTATGCTGACATAAACTAGATGAATAAGACCTAGTAAAACCCTCTCTCGCACATAGTGATAATGCACCTCAATGTGCTTTGTTCTAGCATGATAGACTGGGTTATTTGCCAAGTGTATACTACTCATGTTGTCACAATAAATGACAACTGGCCCATCTGTAGACTAATGCATATCATAAAGTAGCTTATACAACCAAGCTACCTCACATGCAGTCATTGCCGCACCCCTGTACTCAGCCTCTGTGCTCGACAAGGCAATTGTAGGCTGTTTCTTGCTGCTCCAAGTGACTGCAGCACTCCCAAAAGAGAACACATATCCACTGGTAGATCGTCTATCAAAAATACTACCAGCCCAATCAGCATCAGTGTATCCATGCAACTGTATCTGAACCCCAGTCTCATAAAATAGTCCATACTGCAATGTGGACTTCATATACCTGAGTATGCGTCTAGCCGCATCCAAATGTGGCTTCCTTGGAGCCTGCATAAACTGGCTTACCAATCCAACAGCATAGCTCAAATCTGGCCTGGTAATAGTCATATAAATCAAACTTCCTACTATGCATCTGTATATAGTAGGGTCTTCTGGAAGCTCACATGCATCTGTGCTGAGCTTCACATTCTGCTCCAAAGGAACTAAAATAGGCTTACAGCCTGTCATCCCATATTTGGACAGCATGTCCAATCCATACTGCCTTTGCAAGAGCTGTATCCCACTTGGTGATCTAATCACCTCAATGCCCAAGAAATAACCCAGCTCTCCCAAATCCTTCATCTCAAACTCCTGCTTCAATAGCATTTTCACATAAAGGATATCTTCACCACTGTCACCTGTCATAATCAAATCATCAACATAAATGACAAGTAGCATAATACCTTTCTCTGTTTTTCTCACATAAAGTGAAAAATCTGCCTTGGAAATCTGAAAGCCAATAGTGACAAGATACTGTCCTATCTTGTCAGACCATGCTCTAGGTGCTTGCTTCAAGCCATACAAGGCTTTCTTCAACCTGCAAACAAACTCAGGATGAACAGCATGCACATAACCTGGTGGCTGCTCCATATAGACCTCTTCTTGCAAATCACCATACAAGAAGGCATTCTTTACATCCATCTGATGTAAAGACCATCCCTTTGATGCAGCCATAGCAATGACTGCTCTTACGGTTGCCATCCTTGCAACCGGACTGAATGTTTCTTCATAGTCAATGCCATATGTTTGTGCATATCCCTTGACTACTAATCTTGCCTTGTATCTGTTCACAGAACCATCTGCATTGTGCTTCACCTTATAAACCCACTTACAGCCAATTGCATTTTTACCTTTAGGCAAAGGTACCAATTCCCATGTAGCATTTGCTTTCAAGGCATCCATTTCTTCATCCATGGCTTTCTCCCATTTTCCTTTTCCCATGGCTTGCTCAAAAGAAGTGGGTTCTGATTCCTGTATCACTTTGACCATATATGCATAGTGAATGGCTGTAAATCCATCATATTTCAACCTATCCACAGGATATCTAGCTCTCGTAGACCTGCGCAAAGTAGGTTCACTCCCAGGTGCTCTCAAAACATCCCTGGTCTTCCTTACTCTAGGTGTAACAATAGAAGGAATACCCAACTCATCATCAATGCTCTGTTCTGAGCCACTGGATTCACCATCCACATAAGAGTGACCTGCATTCACATCAAACATGGGCTGATCAACCTTCTCTTTTCCTTTTCGTGATACCTACATACCACTATCTGCATTACTTTGAGAAGATTCTCATGATCTCAATCTGCCTGTCCATGGCGAAGAATGTGAACCACTGCTAGAGGACGCTCCAGGTCCACTAATATTTTGTGACTGCTGCTGTGAATTCTATGCAGCATTACCATTTTGTGCATCTACATCATCAATCACATTTACTGGTTTATACCAGCTACTCATCTCATCAAAAACAACATCTCTGCTTACTGTAAACTTACGAGTAGAAGGATTATAGTATCTATACCCTTTTTGCTGCAGAGAGTAACCAATAAAGATGCACTTCTCAGCTTTTGGATCCAACTTGGATCTCAACTCATCTGGCACATATACATAGGCAATGGAACCAAAAATTTTCAAATGAGAAATATCTGGTTTCCTACCAGTATACCTCTCCTCTGGAGTCATCCCATGTATTGCTGCAGTGGGAGTCCTGTTCATTATGTAGACTACTGTAGTAACTGCTTCAGCCCAATAAAAATCTGGCAAGTCTTTTTCATTGAGCATGGCACGAGATACCTCTCCAATATGCCTGTTTTTCCTTTCTGCAATTCCATTTTGTTGTGGGGTATGACTGCATGAATATTGCTGCTTTATGCCATGCTCCTGTAGGAACCTTGCAAACTCATTTGAGAGGTACTCTCCCACTCCATCTGACCTTAGGCATTTTATCTGCAGGCCTGTTTCTTTTTCAACCATCGCTTTAAGAGTTTTGAAATGCCCAAAAACTTCACTTTTCTTTTTCATAAAATACACCCAGACTTTTCTGCTATTGTCATCAATAAAACTGACAAAATAATGACAGCCTCCAAGAGATGCAGCTTTAGTTATCCACACATCAGAGTGGATTAATTCCAATGGCTTCTTACTCTCTTGAACATGTCTAGGAAATGATTTCCTTGCCTGTTTTCCAAACTGACAGGCTTCACATACCTTATGCATTTCTGCAACCTTGAATTTAGGCAAACCTGCAACAATATTTTGGGCCTACATTGATTTAAGTCGCTGTACATTAACATGACCAATGCGTTTATACCAGATATCAATATCTGCAACTACACCGGTCCCATGTGCAAACATTGCTGCACTCAATTCAGACATGTCTGCATCCAATGTAAACATTCTGCCCTTCTTCTTTCCTTTTGCTATCAAGCGACCTTTATTTTTCATATCCTCAACAAAGCATCCATGAGGATTAAATCTGACCTGCAAGCCCTGCTCAACCATTTGACCAACAGAAACCAGATTCTTGGTGATATTTGAGACTTGAAATACATCGGACAGATATTTCTTTTTTCCATCGTGCATAGACAAAGGAATTTTTCCAATCTACACAATACGATGTGCAGTATCATCACCAGTCTCCACAAATCTTGGTTTTTCCATTTTTCTTGCATCCTCTATCCATTCTGCATGACCTGTCATGTGGTTTGATGCACCTGAGTCAACATACCATACATCATTGCTTTCTTCTGCACTTGTCACAGAATTGTTCATGTGCTGCACCATAAACAAGTGCTCATTTCTGTCATCACCCTGTCTACTAGAAGATGCATAATTCCCTTGTTGCAGTATTCCATTCATGATGTCATTCTGCTTTTTATAGCAGTCTTTAGTCATATGACCCATTTTACCACAGTAGTAGCATTCAACATTATTGTTTGCATTTTGGCCTCTTTGCCATCCACCACGACCTCTTTGGCTCCCCCTGCCTCTAGAGTTACCACGTCCTCCTCCATAGGACTGGTTTTCTTGAGTTTGCTGCATATTTTGATTTCTGCCACGGCCTCCAAGTCGGCCTCCTCTACCTCTGCCTCTACCTCTTCCAACATTTGAGTAGAAGACAGCTTCTTTTGAAGTTCCTCCTGAAGAAGATGCACCACCATTTCTCTGCTCCTCAGAAATTAGAAGAGCAATCAACTCCTCAAAATCAGAAAATCTTTCACGGACGGAAATGGATGTTCGGAACTGTGCATAATCCTTTCCTAGACCATTCAAGGTCACGGAAACTAAATCATCATCTTCCACTAGTGACCCAATGGAAGCAAGTGCATCTGCAATCTTCTTCACCTTCATGTGGTAGTAGTTTATGCTCATACTTTCTCTTTGCACATTATGCAACTCTTGCTTGAGCTGCATTTTCCTAGCTTGCGTATTTGTGCTATACATTTTTGACAAAGTATCCCATGCCTCCTTTGACGTACTTGCATCCTGAATATGCACAATCATAGAGTCTGAAATACTGATAGACAGCCAATACATAACTTTCCTGGCTCTCTCATGCCATGTTTTGAATGTCTGCATTTGCTGTTGATTGGGAACATCAGGAAGAACTGGTTCTTCTTCATTTCCTGCAACAAATTCCCAATATCCTTTTCCCATAAGGAAATTTGTCATTCTAAACTTCCATGCTTGGAAGTTGCTCTTGTCAAGCTTTTCAGTGACAATCTGTGAAAGAGAATCAGACGCCATTACAGAACACTGCAAAAAAAATTCTGTCACTGCAAAGAACACAGCTTCAGCCTCACAAGGGCAAATCTGCAAAACTGACGAAAGTGGTATTTGACCACACAGTCACTTCCTAGTGACGATTTTGCATCAACAGGCAACAGGGATGATTCTGTAACTCCCAATGTCTCTGCGTACAAGCATACGATGCAATTTCTACAGTAACTTTTCACCGACCTGTAGAACAGTGGCTGCACAGCATAAAACTGGGCCTTTTCCTGAGTGCGTGCAGAAAACTTCCGCCTCCAAAACAGGCCCCGAAATGGCCTCAAATCAAAAAAACAAGGTCGCCAAGGGCTAAAGCCTTCTCCCACAACATATATTGCCCTCTTGCTTTACCGCGAAGGGCGTCTCAACCTGAGACAATGCACTCATGCACTTTCCGGCTGTGCTACCTGCAGAGATCTGCTCCCAAAACAGAAAATGAAAGCAACACTGCTCCTCTTACCAGAACACCACGAGCTTGGCTTGCTTTCTTGAGCTCCTTACCACAAACAAGGCTCTGATACCAAGTCAAGATTGTGGGAGAAAAGGAAGGAGTCTCACTTGAAGCTTTCTTGCTTGCACAATGGGGGAATACACCCAAGGGTGGAGGCTGAAAACAGTTTTCCTCTTCTTAGTTGTGTAAGCCAAAAAGAACTCTCGTACAAAGAAATAGAAGAACCCTATATATGGGTCTCAAACCAAACTCAACTAACTAAGGTGGCATACTAACTGAGCCACGAACTAGAGTAGATAAGGATAGCTATCATGTAGCTATTATTCATGGGCGGTGTACCAACCGCGTCTGCAACTGACAAGTCGGTGACATAAATACACAACGGTCACCCTGGCGTAGCACGAGTGGAGCTCGATATCTCAACAGGGACCACTGCAGTTACATGCTTACAGTGATTCTGATTGGGTTGGTGATTATGATACACGTCACTCCACTAGTGGCAATTGTTTCTTTCTTGGCTCTTCTTGCATTTCTTGGCTTTTAGCAAGAAACAATCCATTGTTGCCACATTGTCATGTGAAACTGAATACAAGGCAGCTTTCACTACCAGAGTTAAATGCGTATGGCTTAGACGCTTGCTAGCTGATTTGGATGTATCTATTACTGAGCCTACTCCTTTGTTCACTGACAGTCAGAGTGCCATTGCAGTGGCAGAGAACCCAGTATTTCATACTCGCACGAAACACATTGAGATTCACTATCACTTTGTCAGAGAGAGGCTACATGCAGGTGATATTAGCCTTGTCTATTGTCCTACCACCAATAATGTGGCAGACATCTTCACCAAAGCTCTTCCTCGTGACAAATTTGAAGCATTTCGAGATGCTTTAAATTTGATATCCTTTGGTGGTGGATGATCCTTGTACTCTTGATCACTCTTCACTCCAGGGGGGTTTGTTGGGTATTTGACTCACGCCTTACTTACACCTACGCTCATATGGGAGTGTCAGTGATCAGTAGGACACTGGGGCACTTTTTACTCTCAGTAGGAGAGGTTTTTTTCCCCAGACTTATGGTTTTATTGTCGTATGTACTTATGTGCTTATGTTACACACATTTGGGCACTTAGTGTGTGTCGGGTGTGAACACCCCCTACAACCCTAAGGTTTAAGGGTTGTACTTTGTACTTTCAGGTTACACTCATTCAGTTTAATTCTCTTGGGTGTCGTGCTTCAACTCTATCTCTCACTCTCACACTGTCTACTGAATCCCAGCTGTACCTCGATCCTCCCATCTCACAGACTCTTCAACATCCCCACGGGGAGAGACAATGGAGAAGCTAGAGAGTATTGACTGAAATGGGACTTGAACTTTGGCTGTCAATCATTATTTCATTGTACCTAAGTTATCACATTGGATTGCATGTCTTTCTGTTTTGAGGTATTTGCGATATACCTACTCTTATGGCCTGACTTATGGTTTTGGTTTATATTTGTAGGGACACACAGATTCTAATTGGGGAGGGGATCTTAACACTCGGTATTTCTATGGTGCCTACATCTTTACCTTGGGCATGGCTCCCATCTCTTGGGCTTGCTATGAGCACTAGACAGTGGCAGCTTCCATGGCCAAAGCTCAATATAGGGCTCTCTTTGATGGTACCACAGAGGCCATCTATTTAAGGATTTTATTGGTGGCACTTCAATTCCCATGTGTTGTACCAATTGTTCTCTATTGTGACAACCAAAGTGCGATTAGACTAGCTGATAACCCTATCATTACACCTCGGACGTGGCATGTTGGAGTACATTTCACTTTACCAAAAAGAAGGTTGACCTGATATCATAAGCCTGGACTTTGTGCCTTCATCAAGCAATTTCATAGACATATTGACCAAGCTCGGTCAACCAACCAGTGCTACAACACTTACTACCCAAGATCAACTTAGGTGCCTCATCCCACACCTCTTCAGATTGACGGAGAGAGGGTGTTTGTCTCCAACTTTCCCCTCTAATTTGAGAGAGGGCAACTTTTATGTCTTAATGGTGACAGGATGTTGATTACAATTTTCGATTCAAAAATTATCTATATTGTACTGTGTATCTTCATCTGCATCATCACGATGACTATGATTGTAAAAGAGCACTTGGCCAAGTGAACAATTCCCGTATGAAGGGACTATCCAAGTGGCACCATTGCATCACATTTACATGAGCATGATCACACTTGCATTGCCTCTTGTATAACTCCATTGCATTGGCATTCTATTCTTGTAGATATGCATTTGTCCATTTATTCTTTTGTCTTTGGAGTAGTCGACTCTAGATCCACCATATTCATAGCATTACAAATGGCAGTCTTTGAGGCACTCTCCCTTGCTTAGCTTATGTAGCTTGCTTTTTACACTTTTGTTTTTACCTCTCCACAAACCCCCCATAGATGTTTCTCATACTTTCCCTATTGCCTTCGTCATCGACACCCAATAGTGATTGGAGTAGGTTTATTTGTTTTGTAAAGGTCTTGGGATTGACCATCCCTATCTCCTTTTGGGACACTGTTACTCAATTGTCCAAAAACTTTTTGAAAACACTCACTCAATTATAAGTCTTTTGAAAAACAAAACAAAGCCCTTAAAACAAGTCCATTGGATTTCCATCCACCTTTGCAAGACTTAATAAACCATTAGATAGCCAACTAGCACCTCCTCTCTAGGGTGAACACTCGAGCTCCCTTCGTAAGATAACCAGCGTCTCTGTAGTTTTGAAAGGTCACTGGTTGGACAACCAACATGCATCCATTGCCCAATGCCTTGGTTGCTTTGGGGTGGACGCCTTAGAAAAAAGACGAGAAAAAAAGGACTTCGCCTTATTTACAATCCCTTTCTCGTTTTAGTTTTGGGCCTGAGAGAGGGTGTTGAGCTGAATTATCATTAACCTCCATTAAAAAACCCCAAAACTTAACTTCATTAATAAGTTTTAAGCATTCTTTTAAACCAAGAGTGGTTTGGGAGAGTTTCAGTGTCCCACATGTAAACCCTAATTTGAGAGGCCCCAAACTTTCTATAAATAGATAGCTTGCTCTCCCATACCAATCTTGTTTTTGCAATTTGCAAGTGCAGCAGCTTCACTACCCACATCTTGTTCATGCGGGTATCTCAGCTGAAGCTGCCCATGACTGTCTACCACTCTCGTGCTTGTTTCCAACCTTCCTTGGCATTTTGTTGTCCACATCAACTGTCACAGGCTGCCAAACCAATCCCAAAACTGTGTTTGCTGTCTGACTTAGATCCAGCACTTAGATCCGACATCTACTACTATCTTTGCTGCTGCCAAGACATCTTGGAGGCTGCCTTGTTGCATTTCGGGATCTATCACGGGTATGGCACACTCTCTAACTCATTACCTTTGCCACAGTCCTCGAGACACGAGAGTTAAAGGTACAATATTCCTTTACTACATAGTGTGTTTGCTAGATGTGTTGTATTATACAAGTTCATTCATTTATGGTCTTCACTATGTTCATTGTATTTGTGTTACACTAACCCTAATTGTGTTCTTTCAGAAACTTAGCTCTAGTTATGCAACTTTTCCTTTCTTTTGTCCATGTGATGCATGTGTTAGGATCACAATATTCTATCTATTGGATTTCATAGCCCACTTTGGCCTCTTTAGAGATGCTAGTATCGGGAGGTTCAGTAGTGGGTCCCAACATGGCTATTTAGTACTCTATAGCCACTTGTCCAACCTCCTAGGGAGCCTATGCTATGGATTCATCAACTCTCATGAGTCTTCTCACTCTTTCTATAGAGTGTCTAAGTCTCATAGTGCCAAAGAAGCCTCTATTACACCCCCAATTCGAGTCTAGAAGGAAGCTCTTCTGTGGAAGTTGCACTCAAATCTAGCTTCTCCACTCTAGCAACATGCACCATCTCAGCCAACAATCTACAGCCTTGACATCTCTCCTACCTTTGAATTGCGGCCAATAAAGGTCTATCAATCCTCTCCCCCTCTAAAAGGCCAAGTATTGTCCTTGTGGCTTCCTCCCTACAGAAGGTGCCAATCCCCTCTAGAAGGTTTAGCACAAATGGGTGAATGGTCCAAGAGAGTAATGCCATGAATAATGCCGACTAGGCTATCCATATCACAAGCCAAGTCATCCACAAACAATTGTCTATCTTGGAGAAAATCTCATCTCCTACACCCTATCTCTCCTAGAGAATTGAAGCAAGCTTTTAGATCTACCAAACTCTACTGTGACCAAGGACTTGTCAACTACTCCCAAAAATGAACTTCTCCCGAGCAGCCTGCTTTCCTCCTATGATGATCTATGTACTCTTACCCCTCCTATCCTCTAGAGTCTGCATCATATTGAAGTCCCACCTACTATCTAATGCTACGGTTATGTTCATTTGGGATTTGCATTGTTGAGATGTTTGCAATCACACCTGCTTGAGTCTCTTTAGATGGAGCAGTGAGGGCTCAAGACAAGAATCCCATAAGAGCACAGTAGGAGAATGTGCTGCCTAGACTTTCCTATAAAGCATTGTACTTGCTTCCTTTTTTCAATGATATGATAGTACTCTTTTCTTTTCAGTAAAGTGTCTATGTCATTGTCCACACACAAGATTGTATTTATGAGTCCAAGTCTCAACTTGGAACCTAATTCACTTGTGTGACAATTAGTCTTGTATGTGTCTATGTCTTCATGAGTTTGGTCTTCATCCTTCAACCTCCATAGCTTCGGCATTGCCATGTCCTAGATCCATGTTTCGACATGGCATCAGAGCCCAGTCGGGCATGGCCTAGCTCAGCTCAACTCTCATGACTTAACTTCCAGCTCCATTCTCACTCATCTCAACTCAGGTCCAACTCATGAGTGCATCTCCTCACTTCATCTTCACTACACTCTCTTGAATGCCATAGCCAGTCAGCACCCTACCTTGTTGGAGCTCCTGGATCTCTCCATCCAAGCAATATTTTCACAAGCTCTCTTCTCAGAAAACGTTTATCTACTCCTGGCACAGCTCCCTATCGTGTCAAAGTCCGACATTGGCCAACCATAGCTCTAGCATTTCAAGAATTCACTGTTGCGTTTTTTGAACAGGCGCAGCCTGTTCGTACGTCCCTACACCTCCTGCGCGCTGCAATTTGGGCCGCCACCATGGGGCTTTGAAAGCCCATGACAGAGGCTTTCTAGTCATATAAAAATTTTGGGAAATAATCAAGTCTACAATGCACAATGAACAAAAAACCAGGCCAGCACAGAAACCCTAATGAAGACTCCATATCCATTTCATTTCAAGCTCTCTTTTTCACTTAAGTTTCTCACTATTCCAGTCAACTTAAGTTTCAACCTACTAAATCTAAAGTTCCCAGCATCAAATCAAGGAGGGTAAGAATTGGATTTGGAAAATCTTGAAGTTTTTGGAAGATCCAAGAAGATGCAAGCACAGTGTCTATTGACACTCATTAAGTGACTTTTGCCACTTATGTCCTTTGACACAGTCAACTCATTGGCTGATCTGATCTGAGAATTTTTTGTGCTGATTTGCTACTACTCCAACCAGCCAATATGGAAAAAAACTCTCCAACAGCTCGCTTCAAAAAAGTCGGGTTTCACACCTGGCAAACCCGCATCAAACTCATCCTGATGAAGAAGGGTCTATGGGCCATTACCACTGGACAAGAAAAGAAGCCTCGGGATGCAACTCTTGTAGTTACTTGGCAGAAGAATGATGACAAAGGACATGCCATCATTAAATTGAAGTTGGATGACAGCTACATCCATCATGTAGATGCTTGTGACACATCCCATGACACTTGGGATAGATTAGATACATTGTTTGGTGCACAGTCCAAGTCCTCAAAGTATGGTTTATTGATTGAATTCTTTCGACTTGATATGAAGTCTAATGCATCCCTGGCATCTCATCTGAACTAAATGGAAAGTCTCCTAACCCAACTTACAGGGATAAATCTCAAAATGGATGAAGATATTTGTATGGGTGTTTTGCTAAAAAGTTTGCCTTTTGACTATGATAGTGTTTCAACCACCTTAATCAACATGCCAAACCCTAAATTGGTTGACATTAAAGCTTCTTTGCTAGAGGGAGGAAAAGAAGATAAAGTCAAAGGAAGAACCAAGCATCTCTAAAGATGAACAAATGTTGTATGTCAGTAACAGGAACAAAGGAAGAAAGGACCGGCTATTTTGTGACTTCTGCAAAAGGACCGGACAAACTGAGAAGTTCTGTCATGCTAGGAAGAGGTTCTAAAAGGCCTATCTAGTTTTTCTTATAAAGAAGAAGAAGACCATGGAGTAAAAGAAGAAGAAGAAAAAGAATAAGACCACCAGGAGAAGGACAAACCTCATCAGTCCTTCTATTCTAATGGATCTTTTTAGCCTTGTATTGCCTAGCCCTAATGCTTCTGACATAAGCTTCTAAACTCCTCATATAACCTTGTACTACAGCATCTATATACTTTGTGAGGCCCCTATTACAACCTCTAGATGTCCACCATGTCTTTGGTACCCACACTTAGCCTTTTCTGCGATAGACTCTGGTATTTACCAAGTTTGTGGTGTGCCCGTACTTTTCAAGTGGTTGCTCACTAAAGCCTCTACACACTTTGTACTTCTGGTTGTGATTAAGGAGTGTTGAGATGTTGGCAATCACACCTACTTCAATCTTTCTGAAAGGAGTAGTGAGGGCTCAGGACAAGAATCCCATAAGCACGGTAGGAGAATGTACTGCCTAGACTTTCCTATAAAGCATTGTACTTGCTTCCTTTTTTCAATGATATGATAGTACTCTTTTCATTTCAGTAAGTGTCTGTGTCATTGTCCACACACAAGATTGTGTTTATGAGTCCAAGTCTCAATCTTGAAACTTAATTCACTTGTGTGACAGTTAATCTTGTTTGTGTCTATGTCTTCATGAGTTTGGTCTTCATCTTTCAACCTCCGTAGCTTCCGCATTGCCATGTCCTAAATCCATGTTTTAACATACACAACGCAAAAGCTCATGTTTTAGATGCAACTCCCAGCCTTGGCATTCCATTAAATATTTATCGAGCATGTTGCTTCCTTGAAGATGTTGCCAAAATCTCACTCAATATAGAATTTGCCTACTATCAATTCAACATAGGATTCCACTTTGTATGTGAAAGCACTTCCCTCCATGTAAACTTGAGACAGCAAAGACAATAAAAATATATGAACATTTTGGTTGCCATTAACACCATCCCACCATAAGGCAAGCGAAAGATTTTTGCCATGGATCAATCCAAGCTTTTCCAACAAAGCCCTTATCATTAAGACCCAAGAATAATGAGGCATACATAGAACCTGGAATAAATCCCATTGTAAGGACAACATATGCAATTGCATATCCGAGACAGGCCCCACCCATCCATTTGGTAGTGAGCTGATTCTCAGAAACTCAAAGCCTGACCCCCTTTTGTTACCCTATTTCTTCCATAACACGAACCCGATGGGTTGCATGAGTAATCCAAGGGATTTTTTTGACAATAGCATTAAAGGTAATAACAAGGAGACCATGAAGATCACAACTTGAGCTAACTTCAAACAGATATGCGATGGCAAACCCTTAGATTTCCAATAAACAAATCTATCCTTAATCCTTCTATAATTCCACTCCAAGAAGGTGTTTGGAGCTACATCAACTCCGATAGGATATCCCAAGTGTCTGGTAATAGTGCCACTGCCACAATAAATAACTTTGCCTGCTATCCAAGCTCATGCAAGTGTTCCTCTGTACAGCTGGTTAGGGCTAATTTCTGTATAGTAACATCCATCCCTGAATCCAAACCAAACAATTTCCATGCATTCATAGCTCCACACTATCCTTGTCTGCATGTCAAAACATAAATGATTCATCATCTTTCAAGCCCACAATTCAGCCATCAAATACCAATTTTTCAGATAAAAATAGCATAGCATGAGTAAAAATAGTGGCCAATAGTCGGCTAAGTGGACATCCCTATCTCAAAGCATGCTTCAAGACAATGAGATCAGTAACCCCACCATTTTGCATCATCCAAGCAACTAGATTCCTAGTACTGATATAAAACACTTTTCAACATTCCAAGTCCAAAACCCATAGCTTGCATAAGCTCAGCCCGAAATGACCAGCTAACATGATCATATGTTTTCTCTATATTAGACTGAACCATCACCACATTTTGATCCAAAGTCTCAGCACAGTCAATGTCAATCTGGGCACTAGTGATATTATGTAAGATATGTCATTCCTTAATAAATACATGTTGATAGGGAGAAATAAGAAATGGTGATGTGCTATGGTATATCCATTATCTAGGACAATTTTCATGAGCTTTTGGATTGTCTTACATGGCTTTATTAGCTTTTTGTGTGTGCCTCCACATCTGCTATACTCCATCATGAGGAGCTGGTTTTGGCTAAGCCAACCTGTGGCAATCAAATCCTTTGTTGAAGTTGCCAAGGAAACCGAGGCAGAACTGGAGGAATACCACTAGATAGACGTGGTAAGGAAACACAAGGGAATCCCTAGCAACAAAGTTGAGGTGATGAATCCTACATGGGAACACAAGGCCAAAAGGTGTGCTTGAATACATATATAGGTTACTAGTCGGGAGCATAGTTTCCAAGAAACTCTTTTCATCAGGTTTGGAAACGCATTTCATATCTGGTGTTTCATAAATGTACTAGATACCTTTAGAACTTTCAAAAGCCCTACCATTAAAAAAATGTCTTGAAATTTTGTAATCAATATTTAATATGGATTCTTTCTATACAAGGTAATCAATATCTGCATCGATTACAAGAACTTTGTTTGAGTACTCATTTATGATGCATGTATATATTAATGGCTTCTTCTATAGTTAAAGCTAATTTTGGTCATGGATAATGGACCACAAAGCATGTAGATATTCATGCTATGTTGAGCATTGTCTAAATCATGAATCATGATTAAACTGTGTTTGCTACATTACATGAGCCACATTCTGTGTGTATATGAAGTCTCATAGTTCTTTTACATCTTGAACAAAATCCATTTCTAACTTTTACAAAACTCAAATGAAACCTATAAAACTATTTCTTACCTCTTATTTCAGAAACCTCTAGCAACGATAGTTGGGAGGAAAAGGGCAGCACACAAGAGGATGCCAAAACACTTGAAGTCAACATTGAAGGTCAATTGGGAGGAAAAGGGCAGCACACAAGAAGATTCCAAAACACTTGAAGTCAATATTGAAGGTCAAGATGTGCCTATCATGAATGCTTGGAGGGTGGGTAGAGATGCACTGAGAGAAAAGGTCTCAATCATCATTTTAGTGATATTCATTAGAAGAGGGCCTTCCTTTCGAAAAGAAAGATGCTCAAGGACAAGAAGATATACTTAGGCAAAGACCTCACACCCACCCACAAGCACACCAGAAGGAACACAAGCCACAAGTGCTTGAGGCTCAAAAGGAAGAGAAACGGGCAGTTTACGAGGATGGAAAAGTAACCCTCATAGAAGATCAGCCTGCATGATGGTGCATGGTCTCTGAGCCCTTGAAACTCACCTTATGGAACTACCTACGAGACCTTGAAACTCCTCACCTAGAACTAACTATGTAATGGGGCAGCTCTAGCAACAAAAGGGCAAGTCATTGATGATTATGCAAATAGGTTTTGGGAGCCACATTTAAAGGTCCCACACATCAAGAAAATCAACAGATTTGAGAAGCTTAGGAAGTTTCAAAGAGTTATGCATTTCAAACTTTGTATTGCTCTTTATCATTACCATTTTCCTAGTCCCAAGAAACTCATTGACCATGTTGAAACATGGGAAATGAAGCATAATGACAGCCAATCATTTCAAATCATTTCAATACTCCTCCCCCCAAATGAGGATTTCAAGCCTTCATGTCACTATTTCATAGCTACATGTTGTTAGCAAGAGTTGAGAGTTAGTAACACCTTAGTTATGCAAATATGTGTATGACTACCTCTATCCTCTCACTATAGATGGATTTACTAAAGGGAAATATGCATGCAAACACTTGCAATAGAAGGGTAATTTAAAGGCTAGAATTGAAATTCGAGAACTAAAACATGTTGCCTATCGGCCAAAAACTAAAACATGAGCGGGTAAAGTTTAATGCCTCTCCCCCCTAAACAAATCTCTCCCCCTTGCCAAAACCCAATATTTATTTACTTATTTATTAACGATTGTTCCCAAAACACATTTCAAAGTTTCAAAAGCATTTCCAAAACCATGTTTCCAAAATAGGGGTCTGAAATGCCTTTTTTGATACTATGCCTGTATCATATGCCACCCACTTATCCCCTTTCTTATCAAGCCATCCATCCATTTGTATCAATCAAGCATATGTTTACCGATAAGACTCATTTTAATGGGTCTAAATTTACCACTTGGTCTAACTTAATGCACATATCTTGGATTCCCAAGGCTTGTGGGAACTTGTTCAATAGCAGGAACCTTAGTCTAGCCGTCGATAGTTCTCATGTGAGGTAGTTCGCTCTTGAAAGATTAGAAATGTCATAGCTATAGTCGAGTTCATGTAGGATCTTATACTTCAATTTCACTCTCAACTCCACTACGCTTGCATCTAAGTTGTTGGGCACATCTAGTCAACCATATGTAGCTCATGATCGTACCGGATGAACCAACCTTGATCGTGGGCTCCAAGAGTTTGAAATCACTAGGAGGAATGATTTGAGTATCAAGTTGACTAAATATCAATGATTGCTCTCGCTGAATTCGCCACCACTAGCTTACTCAAGTTAGCCAATGATCAAGTCACTTTGTTCATGAGTAAATTACTGTAAAGATGTTTTAATTTCATCCAACAAGTCATCTCATGGCCCCAATTACCCACCTTGTATGAGTTTGAGTGTTATCTATTGTGCTACACTCATTTTTTAATCAATTTCATAAGAAACCCCAATATTTAGAGGGGGCCTTGACTTCTCTAAAGGTGAAGCAAGGTGGTGTAAAGAATAACTCCAAGATTGAGTCACATACTGAGCAACAAAGTAACTCCCCTCCAAGATTAAAACAAGGTCAACAAAATGTTCCCAAAAAGAATAGGCATTATCATCATTGCCAAAAGACTCGCCATTTTAACGACGAGTGTTGCTCAAAGGTTAAGGGCAGTCTCTAGACCCTCGTTCCCACCTAAGAACTCAAGCGCATTAGGCGAGGGTACTTCAGCTCCACCTCCACAGCCAAGTAGGGGCCATCTTCCACCCAACATGGAGACCCGGTAGTCGCATGGTGGCTAAACTCTCCACCCCACTCCACCAAGGGGGCTTGTTGAGCTAAAAACACATTACAAACAAACAACCCCAAAACATGTAAATTATCAAAAGTCTCATTGAACAAGGAGTGGTTCTAGAGTGTTTCTATCCCATTAGCAAAATGCTAATTTGGGGGGATCCTTTTGCATCTATAAATAGACAAGCTTCCCATCATTTTAGCCCTATCCTTACATGCAAATTCTCACTCTCACGTGCAGATTTCAGCCATCAGACCTCATCAACAAGCTGTCCAACCCCTAGTGACTGTGGCCCTCGACCTTCCAGCACCTGGTGTGTCATCTTCAGTTGCTGTGTTGCTGCCTCGAGCCTTCTTGCTGCCAACTGCTTCCCCAACAACGACTATTGTTCTATCTGCATTTGCTGTCCTTCCAGCCAGGCAACAAGTTGCCGCCCCTTCTAGCACCTAATGCAGGCTGCGTCTTGCTGTCCAGCAAGCTGCCCTGCATCAACACTCTTCATTATTCCAACTGCGCCTAACTGTCCTTAGCCTTGGGTGATTGGTTCTCAGCTCGTTCGGGTGGTACACTGCTGCGTTTACCAAATTTCACCCCTCCAGATTGCGGCATTTTGGTGACCAGCCTGCTACCCTACACCTTCCCACACTCCTACAGCTCCAACTAGTGGTTTCAGCACTCAGGATCCATCTTCAATGGATGTCATCACTCATTGCTTTGTCCTTGAGCATTCTATACACTCTCGCATTCATTTACTACATTGATTGATTCCCTTCAGCGTTCTCTTCTCTCTTTGTTTGTGTTTGTGTTTTTGCATTTTCAGTTTTGAGTTTGAGTTTTGCGTTTAGGGTTTGGGTTTATTGTGTTAGTCTCTGAGTTATTGTGTTTAGTCATGTTTGTACATCTTGTGTTTCAAACCCTAGCATACCTCACATGTATTAGAGCCACTGCTCTTTTAAATAGTATCCTACAATATTGTGGAGGCTTGGTTTTGTGAGAGATAATGGACAACATAACCATTTCACAATGTCTCAGGCTCCTTGGGATCTTACTATGTCTTATCAAGCTTCACCATAATTGGAGCCCTAAGAACGCATTATGGTCTTAACGAGGAAGACAACCCTTCACCTTCACCTTCACTTTTCTTCTCCTTTTCCTAGCTTCAAGACATGAGGAGTTTGAAAAATTCATACACTTCAAGTATGGTCCAAATTACCTACCAACTTTCCTATGACATCTAGACCCATTGGTCAAACTCAAGGAGGACATACAACATTTAGGACAAGTGGTAAACCATCTTCACCATCTCAGCCACACCCAATGTTAGGTTCATATAACCGCTTTGAGTCATATGAATCAAAACTCTCTCCTATTTCTCCTTTTGGTCATTAGAAAATTGAGCCAAAGAAGATGCCTTTAGAAAATAAACTGCGTTATAAAGGACCACTCACTCTTGAAGAAACTTCCTGTACAACGGAGGTGCCACATGTAAAGAAAATCCCTAATGCAAAAACATAAATGAAAGTGTACGACAAAGCATAAACTCAACAAAACACAATTAGGGTTACTCAAAAATAAAGAAAGAAAGAAAAAAAGATCTATTAACGTCTCTAGAAGGCCAAAATGACTTATGAGACCATAAAATACAATTGATATCATCATCTCTCATCAGAGAAGAAAACAAAATTATGTCTAGGTCTACATGATAAATTGAAATGGAAAATGAAAAATATGGAAAATTGAAAAAATGAAAAGAGTTAGAGTATCTCCCTCTCAGTGTATGGAATTCACCAAGACTTTGCAAGCTACCTCCAACCTAGTCGTCGTGGTAATCTTCGTCTATAACATGCAATCGTGACACCAATGTGTCGCATGAGCATGCCTATGTTGCCGAGTACCTATGGTGTCATGCTCTTCATAACGCTATAGCTCTGTCTACTGTGATACGTCTACTGTGATGCCACCTGATGATGTCCCTCCCTGACACCTATCAGTGGGAGATGTAGTGTCTAAGGTAGCAGTGGCAGAGGAGTCAACTATACTGAAAAAGTTTGTAATTGCTCTCTGAAGGGGTGGATGTGGCTGGGGTTGCCTCCGATCTCGTAACAATGGTGCTCTGGGCCATTGGAGCTTCATTAAGAAAAGGCCCAGACGTCTCTGATCCTCAAAGTCCATCACCCATCTTAGTGATCCAAAGCCTTCCTTAAAGAGGCAATGGTAGCAGCCTCGGATATCATAGTATACAATGCATCTACAAATGTAGTGTTCCTCCATCTCTAGCTCCCATCCACAAAGCTGGCACATCCTCTCCTTTTCTGCAACATGGCTCCATTGACTTATCTCAATCATCAGCTATGACGTGATGAGGTGCAGATTTGTCCAAGAGCAACTCGAAGCCCATGAGAAAGTTGAGTATCCATATATCTTGACCTCACTATGAAAGTATCATGGGAAAGCTACAAGAAGTAACATTGGTGTTGTGCCATTTTCGTGCCTAATGGGAAAAGGGGCTTGGACCAAGTCTTCTTTGTCTCCACTTTAGTGATGTCTACTCTGATCACTCCATTCAACTCTGAACGGCTGAAACTCGAAGTGGGACAATCAAGGTTGTAATCGAACGGTGGCAATCTATTTATATTCATGCCATGCAAGTTCAGCCACATGCTCATATGTGCATACCAACATTGTCTATCTCTCACTACTGCAAGCTGTCTTGAAGACTCCAAAGCTAGCCTAGGGTATCCGTCTTTAGGGAGCTACCATATCCTCTGGAGGAAGGTGATTGCCTAGAATAGTGTCTCCACTACCACCCAACTTTGCTCGGATGATCTCTTGTGGTACTGAGGCTTTCGCCCTTATCATACATGCTATCATCATGATCAGCAGTCTCTCAATGTGTTTCTAGCCATCATAATGTTGTGCTTCAGGTCCGTTACAGTCCATGAGAGATGCTTGTCTAGTATGATAAAGGCTTGGACCCCAAATGGCTACTCCATAGAGTAGTGTGGACATAACTAAAGTGTTAAAGAGACACAATTCAGTATGGGGCTCTTGTCTAGTATGATAAAGGCTCGGACCCCAAATGGCTACTCCATAGAGTAGTGTGGACATAACTAAAGTGTTAAAGAGACACAATTCGATATGGGGCTCTTAGGAACTGTATATGTACACATTGTCGGTCTAGAGTGCCCAAAGCTACATATGCCAGTGCAAGCCTAGCCTCTGAAGTCTCCTTCCATGAAAATTGTGGCCCTTTGAAAGTGACCCCAAGGTATACATATTGTATAACCATTTCCACAGACTGACCATCATACATAAAGTGATGCTCTGAGTATGTCACCCAAGCTATAGAGGTGTTAAAGACCATAATTTTAGTCTTTCCAAGATTAACCTTAAGGCCTTTCTCTTCACAAAATACATGCAATGCATCCAAATGTTGTTGTAGCCCCTCAAGTGAATTTGAGATGAGCACAATATCATCTGCATATAACAAAATTGGGATCAATACCCCAGCCAAGCTGGCTCCCATACCACCCCATCTTTGTATGTAATCTGAAATCTCATCAATGTACAATCCAAATAGAAAAGGAGAGAGTGGATAGCCTTGTTTTACACCAACCATGCTAGACACTCAATCTATTGTGCCTCCAAGTACTCGTACTCTACCTATCACGGTCTTATATAATGTATAAATACACCACTGCATATCCTCTAGAACCCCAATGGTTCACAACCTTTGCATGAGACTTGCATGTGGTACCGTACCAAAAGCTTTGTGGAAACCCATGAAGCAACAATAGATTTTTTGCCTTTGTGATCATCCCTCTTCAATCAAGGCCCTCAGAGTGAATATATGGTCTAGTGTATTGTATCCTTGGAGGAAGCCAGCTTGTCCTGCAAACAATATCCCCTTTGTTTCAACCCACCAACTCAACTCATTCTCCACAACAAAGGCATATATCTTCGCTAGCATATGGCAAATCATAATAGTGCGGTAGTTGTTAGCAACCAATGGATCTCCTCTCTTAAAAATCGGCACTATTGTGTGGTCACACCAACTTGTTGGAAACCCCTCACATACAGCTCTACTGAAGATATTTGACAAGATAGGGGCCAATGCAAAACATGCATGTGCAAAATGTTCTACCACAAGGTCATCTTGATCATGTGCTCTCCCATTCTTTAACCTCCAAATGGCATACCTCACCATTTTTTCCATAAAGAATCCACATTGTATTGGCCTAGAGTTTGATGGACAAGGAATTTGCTCTTGTGATGGAACATCATGCAATGCACTAGCATGTTCATGCCATACCATAGGTGATGTCAACTGAATTGGGGATTATCTACCATGAAATTTCATCCATGCCTTATTGCTGTCCCTGCTCAAAAAGAGTTGATACATCTCAAACTCTAGTTTGGCTAGATAATCCCTCTTCTTTTTCCACACAAGTCGACGGAAGACATTCCATGCATGCTTGTGTGTGCATGTCCCTAGTATAACATCCCTCTGTAGGTGGGTCCTAGTCTGTCTGCACTCATCATTATACCAAGCATTTTGAGGGCCAGTGCATCTGTGTGGTGTAGTAGAGCCCATCTTACATGGGAATGTCTCTATAGCTGCTGTATGTAAAACCTTCATTAGAGATTTAGTGACATCCTCTAGTGGTTCATGCTGGTCTAGCTGGCTGAAGCCATCTCGTACTACATCACTATAGATATGCGAACTTCGTTCTAGAAAATCATAGTGTGGAAATGTGTGTACCTATGTGCATGTTTCCTATATTTCACATGCTGATGTTAGGGATCAGTGCCGGACAGGCAAAAGAGTAGGAAATCTGCAAAACGCAGCCTCCTGAGGTGTGCACAATCTTGCAGAACAGACATGTGGAAATGGACAAGGCAACAAAAGGTGTAGCACCACCATAGGGTAGATCATAGATCATTATTAGGAATACACATGTTGAGGCAAAGTACAAAGCAGTCCTGTAAGGGACTAATGGAAAAGGCAAGAAAAGGTGTAGCAACTGAGATCAGCTGTGACATGTTGTCACATGTGAGAGCTTGGGCAACATGTAGCCTGGATAGTTCTCAGACTATTTGAAGTAGTTACAAAATTTCCTCAAGTAGCCAGTTACCCTTTCGTGCAGTTTATGAGATGATGCATATTAATTGCAAGGTGGGCTTTTCTGAAGTGAATAACATTTTTCTTTGTCTTTGTGGAGGCTAAAACACCAAAAGACAAATATGGCTTTCCATTCATGGAACTTTCTTCTCCAGTTTTTTGGGACCAGATGATAGTTTTAGCATTAAAATTCAAGCACAGATCTATAATCCAACAACTGAAGCTCTGGCATAGATTGTTTGAACATTAAAAATTAAGCAGGATCTATAATCCAACAACTGAGGCTCTTCCATCTATCTCATCAAATCTAATGATGGTGATAGACATGTGTAAGGTATAAAAGCTACATGATAATATGACTTACTTGCTTATAGGCATGGAATGACCTCTGAAGGTCTTCTGCAGGCTGAAGTTTTTGACAGGAGCTGGATCAACATGCTGATGTGGGGTTGAATTGCTTAGTTTGGAGCAAAGAGGATCTATTCTTGTGCTGGAATGAATTTCCCTTGTCGTATGTGGTTTTTCTGCCTTTGAATCCTTTTGTGGACTGTCTGATTTCGATCCACAGCAAAAGGACAAATGGTCACTATTATTCTCCAAGTTTATTGTTGCAGCAACCTGTAGTATTGTCGAGTGAGGGTTTGAGAAATATCTTCATACAGATATACAGACAAGATGTATTTCTTAACGTCATATTGATGCCTACTAGAACCATGAAATATACTTTTCTGCATCAGCAAACGCAGAAACTGAAAAAATCAGAATTTTACAGAAAGAAAACATTTACAAATCCACAAATGAACAACCTTACTTGTTCCTGTAATCTGTCTCTTTCAAGCATTAGGAGGGCTTTCTGTCTCACAGCAACCTCATATTTTCGTTTTAACTCCCTGATAATTGGTTCATATTGAGCATAGTGTCTCTGCAATCTCTGTTTTTCAAGTGACAACATAACATTTCAGATTTCCGGAGTCTGGAAAGGTATGTGAAGTTGTCCAAGTTTGTCTGTGCATCAACATTCAATGATGTATGACTTCAAAACAACAATCCACATTAAAATTGAGGTCTGACGAGAAGAACCCTCATTCATATGGACGAGATTCCTACATCTTGTTTATGGTATAAGTATACCAATACAGTCTCTGTGATTTACAAACAACTCACCATTTTCCCTACAAGGAAAGACAGTTCTGTTAATAAACACATTAGTAATAGACATGTGTAAGGTTAAAAATATGAAATACAAATAAGTTCCTGATTTGGCCACTCTCTAGAGAGAATGACTGGTACAAGTAAAAAAGTCAGTATGACCAGCGCAAGTGCTGTAAAATTAGTCAAGCTGGCTGTCTACAATGGCAGCTTATATGCTCCAAGGAAGTCAGTAGTCTTTCTCATCTGCCTGTGTCAAGGACCTCTGTCCAAAGATGAGTAAGTGTCTCAAAAGTATGTATTGCACTCTCCTGCAGTCTACTCTGGCAACTCATGTGCGGGTCCAATTGTTTATGCCCAACCGAATCTTACAAGTGGGGCCCAGAAGTCAGATGTTATGCAACCTGCTTGAATGGAGATTGGAAGCACACAAATAGTTTTCAATGAAGGGAAGTGGCTTGAAACTTCAATTATAAATGTATGCAAGTAAATAAAAATCATATGAGGGAAGGTAAAGGGTGTTTGCCTCCAAATAGAACAGTGATACAATGTGATGTACTGTGTTTGAAGGCAACTGAGATATTCTGGACCATAAAAAGAGAAGTAATAGCAGGCATCACTTATGTTAAGGAGGATTACACTAATTTTTCCATGGGCATGTATCACATCAAAGTCGGATTATGTTTAGCGCTTGTTCATCTTGTAGGGAGAGAGTCATTGAATAGAGTGAACCTGTTGAAATGATCAGGCCACCCTACCCTGCTGTCCCTGCACCCTCCTCACCACCCAGCACCCCTACATGCTGTTATGATGTGATTTCTACTTACATTCTCCTGCCACCCAACCGATTTTCCTTCACCACCCAGCTTTCTCTCCTGCCACACCCAGCTGCTCTATCCTGTCACCCACCTGCCTGCAGTCTGCCACCCACCACTGCCTGTCCTGCTCCACCTGAGAGCTACCCTTTATGGAACCCTCCACCCAGAAGTGCTGCAATGCCTGCACTTCCTGGCCACCCTCAGCCACCTCTCCTGCCCCAGAGTTGCTCCTGCCAGAAGCTCCCTTATGTCCAGGGTGTCACCCCAATAACAGCCTCCTCCACAACAGCAGCCTTCCTCCACTGCCTAACCCAAGCCTCTTCCCTCCAACTCTTTAGTCTTCCTTTCCCTGAAGGCTCCAGGTTAAGCCCAGCAGAGTTTGGATATGCACAAATCCAAGATAAATCAGCCTATCAATCTGAAGGATCAAGCAAGACTCACAAGGTAGCAGCCGTTCCTCCGCCATCACCAAGGTACTCCAATGCAGCCCGTGGTCCACCTCCCACAAATGTCTTCTCCCATATTTGTGTTTCTTAGAACACAGAGCTTGCCCCCATGGACAGAGTGGCAGCCCTTGAGGCATCATCTATGGCCTACTGGGTGATTGAAGATCACCCTCCTTTACACATCCTAAAAGAATCCATCCAGGCACCTCTTATTGGCCCTCCAACGTGGGCTACTCAAGTGGTATGCTTGGGAAAGTGATAGGGTGGAGTTTAGTTCATCCTTGAGAAAGGCGAGAGTTGCAACCACTCCCATCAGCAGCAGGCTATCAGTGGCTTACTTCAACAAGTGGGTCAAGGGTAGGGATTATTCTTCTCTACGAAATGGCACTGCCATCACCATCTCTTTCCCTCACGTTTAGTACTTCACCACCTCTTCCTATTGAGATTGGCAACATGTTTGGTCGTGTTATCTAGAGAGATAGGACTTTAGCAAACCTAGTTTTGGAGGGAAACCCTCAATTATCGTTTGTTGGTGTCATTGTCCCTACCAGCTCTATTGACACCCTCCTTGAACAATTAGGCTTCCATCCATCTTGAGGATTTTTAATACATCTAGTCTCCTACTCAGGCCTTCCTAGGCAGTGCTTGGCTTGCAGGATCATAGGACATCTCACAACAAACTACCCTAGGACACAAAATAGTAGACCTTTTTTGAGGCAAGGGAGGCAGAAGACCCAACCTTGCATCACAAGTAAGAGAGGGCACCAAAGACAACACAACTACCAAACAAAGAAGGCCAAAACAGAGAAAGAGAGAGCACATATAAGATGGACATGATCTCCAAGCATTTACAGGATTTCCACCCCTTCCTTGCTCTTCATTCGTATCATCGTTGGCAAGATTGGAGGCTTGTAGGTCAATTACACCTAGACCACACTTTGATCAACCAAATCTATCATCTCTTGATTAGAGATCGTTAGTGGCTGGTAGCCAAGGCTAATGTTGTTTGGGGCTTACACAAAAGCATGGGGTGGTGGAAATAAACTGTTATGGAAGGATGGCTTAATAAGAACCCATTCAAATGCATAGTCTTTCTTTGGGGATGCTGATAGCGACATCCACTGCCAACCTTAATGGCGCACTATACTTCTTGACAGTGGATGATTTTTCTAAATACATGTGGGTGTACTTTTGAAAGCATAAATCTGACACATTCACCTATTTCTTATCATGGGTGCTGCTGGTGCATAACTGTGTAGACCATATGAGCAATGATTCTAGTGGTGAGTTTATCTCCCACAAGTTCACTGAGTTTCTACAAGAGTATAGTATTTATCACCACCTCACCTCTACCAACTCCGTCTCTAATAATGGAGCCGTAGAGCATAGGAACTTGACTGTGGTGAAATGCTTGAATGCGATGGTTCCTCAAATGACCCCCTTCAAGGCATTTTTTGGCACTCATCCTGTCATTTCCCACTTCAGAGTCTTCAGATGTCATGCTTACATGCACACTCTTGATGATAAGATAAAAAATCTCATTGTCTGATCTGATCTCTTTTTTCTTGTTGGCTATCCCTCTAAGGCAAAAGTCTATCATTTATTTGATCCTCCAACAAACAAGGTATTGTCTAAACAAATGTCGCCTTTTGAGGAATATTGTGCAATCCACTGCACTGGTCTCGAAGCCAATTTCTCCTCCTACCATATCAAAGATGTGCCATCTAAGCTAGGTTTACTACCCACTCCCGACCCACCTATAGAGTCTTTAGTAACCAAGCCCCCTCCACGAGACCCATGTTACTAGCAAACCATGTTGGATTTAGATATCCTTCCAGAAGATTCCACTTGAAGAGCCCCAGAAGATCTACCTGGCTTGCACCTAGTGTCTCACTTGCGTATGTCTCTACTGTACATTATACAATGTATGTTGAGTCAAAGAGCTAACAGGAGGCTCTAAAGCATCTCCAATGGTGAGAGGTCATGGAAAAGGATCTCGAGAGCATTGACCAAAATAAGACTTGGACTTCCATAGAAAGCCATTGGGACCAAGTGGATATTTAGGACTAAATTGAAAGCTAATGGAATGTTGGATGAATACAAGGCTTGCCTTGTCGTTCAAGGTTTTCAACAAAAAATTGGCATAGATTATAAGGAGACCTTCGCACCCATTGCACGGTTGACTTTTTCCATTTGTTGGTTGCACAAGCCGCTCATTATGGTTGGCCGCTCTATCAAATGGATGTTAAAAGTGCCTTCCTAAACGATTATTTGGAGGAGGAAGTCTACGTGGAGCACTCTCTCGGATTTCCTTCCATTTACCATAAAGACAAGGTCTTTCATTTTGCAGAAAGCTCTTTATGGATTGAAGCAAGCACCGCGTTTCTACTTCCATATGATGGATGAGTTTCTTAGGACTCATGGTTTTCATTCTACCCCTTATGACTTGAACTTACATATAAACGCTAGTTCAAAGGGGGGCAGCTATATCCTTCTATACGTTGATGATTTATTTATCACTGGCTCAAATTTTGCTGCCATAGTGGATATATTGGTCAGTTGTCCTATCATTTGGGGATGGAGATAGTTCGATTTAGCAATAAACTTTTGTCTCTCAAAAGAAGTATGCCCTTCAATTAGTTGAGTAGTATTGAACCAATCAAATGCGACCTATGGCCACACCTCTTAATCCCACTGTCAAGCTTTCTAAGGACTCGCTAGGTCAGCCCTTTGATGAGCACACCTATAGATAAGTTGCAAGGAAACTTCTTTAGTTTATTCACATTAGGCCAAACTTGCATATCCTTTCTCTTTACTTGATAAGTATTTCAATGCACTAAAGATGTCATTGAATTGCTTGCATGCATACGTTGAGTTACATTCGATGTACTTATTCTTATGGTCTAACATACAGTCATGGTTTGCTTTTTGCAAGGTACATTGAGTTGTGGAGATTCAGACACCCACAACATTCTCACTGTGGTTAAAACTTTTCTTCCAACATGGATTTCATTTCTTGGTCAAGCCATAAACAGGAGACACTGGCCATTTCCATAGCTAAGGCAAAGTATCAAGCCCTCTTTGACACCATAGAGGCTATCTACCTGAAGGGCTTGCTGGCAATATTTCCCTTTCCATGTGCTTCACCAACCATCCTTTGTTGCGACAACCAAAGCACCATTGCACTAGTTGGTAACCCGATAATCAGCCCACGGATGCAGCATGTTGGTGTTCACTTCCATTTCACTAGAAACTAGGCTGAGCTAGATACCATCTACCTAGAGTTTGTGCCTACATTAGACAATTTTGCAGATATATTGACCAAGTCAATCAACCAACCAGCTCTTCAGTACTTGCTACCCAAGATCGATGTGGGTGCACCCTCCTCTACTACTTTTGATTGATGAGGGGAGGATGGTTCCCTCTAGCTTTTCCTTCCACTTTAAGAGAGGGCAGTCTTCTTTTGAGGGTGACAAGATTTCGGTTCATTATTGCTTCATAGGCATTTCTTTATTTGTACATTGTATCACTATCTGCATCCTCAAGATAACTATGATTGTAAAAGTGTGCTTGGGCAAGTGAGCAATTCCCATGTGAGGGCACCATTTAAGTCAAACTATTGCATAGCATTTTGCATAAGCATGATGATTTGCATTGCCTCATGCATAACCCCATGTATTGGCATTCTATTCTTGTAAGCATGCATTTGTGGGAATTTATTCATTTTCTATTAAAGAGTGGTCAACTATGTGGATCCACCATATTTGCGGCAGCTCACATGGTAGTCTCCCTTTGCTTCCACCTATGTTCTTTTTACTTCACCGCATACGCCCCATAGATTTTTCATCACCGACACCCAATGGTGGTCGGGATAGCTTGTCTATTTTGTGCTATGTTGGGTGTAACCATCCCTTTATTCTCCCCTAGGGGCAAAGATTACTCACTTGGACAAAAATTTATTGAAAGTATATTCTTAATGATGAATCAAACGAAGGTCAAAAGCCCTTTCAAAAAGATTAAAAAAGAGCAAAGTCCACTATGGTTCCATATGCATTTGCAAGTACCTAGTAGATCATTGGGCAACTGACAGCACCCTTTTTCCGATGTATTGGCTTCTCTGGGGTGATCACTTGGACTCCATTGTAAGATAGCCATCACCTCTATAGTATTGGTAGGCTTGCAATGGGCTCCCTTGGGGAAAAGAAAATGATATGGGGTTGGGCTAGTACAATCCCTTTCTTGTTCTAGTTATGGGATTAAGAGGGAGGGTTGAGCTAAAAATGTGTTGCATGCTGATTAGCCACTTAAAACAGCCCCAAAACAAGCTTAATTAATCAAATTCCCAAAACTGTCAGTCACTTATTGGTATATTGGTCATTTATGTCCCAAATGGCCAGTGAGATAGGAAACAATTTTGGACTACCCTTTGACGGTATGGTGGAGGCTCTTGAGGACGAGGCAGATACATGAGAACTATTAGAACAAAAGAGCAAGTTGCCTAGGAGGAGTTAATATTTTAGATTAGAGGCCAAGACCCATGGTTCACAACAGAGTTCGACACGTCCACAAGCTCACTCCAGTTCTCCAAGAGAGACAAAGCAATAGAAGCCAAGACTTTCTCTAGGAGTGACCAATTTTATGTAGATGATTGGGCTTGGGACAAGGGCAGCCTAACAAGCATTATACTAGGCATGACTCTCCATGACCACTCACCGACTTATCTACTTCTCTTTGAGTGAGTCAAAGGACCTCACTCGTGTCAAGATTCCAAGGCACTTATTCTATGAGGATGATCTCAAAGACACGTGACACAGTTGTGGAGATCGAGACCCTTCTCAATTGAACGAGGGGCTATTGACTTGGATGAGAGCTTCCATGAGATTAGTTTCTTGTTCAAGGAGGCGGCCATGACAAGGAGAGATCTACCAGACCATCATTGGCTGCCCTACATGTTGAGAAACACAGATCCTTAAGCAAGGTCTAGCTATGGAGGATGAAAGTCAATGACAAGAAACATGATGACTGAGACTAGACACACTGACCGTTACTCAAGTGAATTAGGTTCCAAGATAGATTAGCTTGGACTCATAAACGCATTATTAAGTAGAGAGACAAACTTGAAAGTACAAAGTATAATAGCATTCATCATTTAACTCAATGTCAAGTACATGCTTTTATAGTTGTAGCATGGTTCCACTTTTCTCACTGTGCCTATGGGATTCAAGCAACTTCTACTAGGTTGTTGCATGTCCCTTGTCCTATTGCTCCATACAAAGAGGTTGTCTTAGAAGTGTAATTGCATAAATCTCAACACCCCTCCTCAATCACAACCATAAAAAGCACTAAGTACATAGAGACTATTATGAGTAGAATCTTGCGAACTGTAGACATGGAAAAAACCAACCATATAAAGCTAGAGGCTATCACAAGGCCTCACTAAGTGTACAAAGACTGTAGTGCACAAGTTACATGAGGATTACAAAGCTTATGATTTGAGCATGCAAGTACATACAAGGCTTAAAAAAGTCTAGTAAATTTTGGAAACAAGGAACGATAGGCCCTTGTGGTCTTTATCTTCAAATATGACATTGTAAACTTTTTATGGTTTTCTTTCAACATAACAGATTTTATTTTCCTTGTTTTTCTTTTTTTTTCCGATAAAATGTGGCTGATTATATTACTCAAAAAAACTGACTACAACGGAGTGCTCATGCTCAACAAACTAGGTGGAGCTGATGCAAAGTCACAAATACATCATGAATACAAGCCTCTCAGGCGGTCGGGGGGTATGGGGGCAAGAAGCCATTCCTTATTCTTCTTTACTTTGATACTCTCCACTTTGCCTGAATTTTTTTTTACTTTGATCTTCTGGTCTTCTTCTCCTTTGAATGCTTTGATCTTCTTTCCATTGTTCTTCTTCTCCACTTTGCTTGCTTTTATCTTCTGGTCTCCCTCAAGCAAAGAGGTCATACACTTAGGAATTTGCATGTTGAGCAAAGTGGCTAAAACATTTTCAAGGTCTTCAAATAAAATCATTGATTGCACTTGGATGTAGACAACTTCATTTCTTCCTACAAGTAGAGCACAAAAAACTTCTATGTAGTATAAATGAGCAAGAGAAGTTGTGTCACTCTTTCTGGAAAAAATCTTCATGTTGGTCATTCCCATGACTCAGAGTCAACTTCAAACATTTGAGATAAAACCAACAAAAATGAGTTGTACTTAAGTGTATCAAAAGACACAAGAAAATTAGTATCAAATAACACTAGATGAGTATTAATGGATACTATGCTTTGAAAAATCTTCTTGAACCTTCTTCTTGCTAAGTTTGAGAATTGCACTTGCTAGAACTTGAATGGTACAGTGGATCAAAGTTACAGTGGGTTGTTTGAGCCAAAGGAGTGGAAAATGAAGTAATTTTTTAGCTTGAGATCAAAATGGCTATGGTTGTCCTGTCAAAACACGGACTAGTGACTGGTAAATCAGCTCCCACGAGCTCCACACGTCGAATCTGCTCAAACCCTTTGAGATGGAGAACCCTCACTAATGGGTCTAAGTCCCCCCTGAGAGGGTTTGTACTCACTTTGCCGGAGTGGAGAGATCTAAGCCTTCAAAGTGATCACTGTCAAAACTGCACCCAAATTTGGGAAAATGCAAATGCCGGATATGATGTGCATCAACCTCCTTGATTTTTGTGCCAGAAAGTTGCATCTTCACCTAAATAACAACTTCCGAGAAGAAGCTCAAAGAGATATGGCCTAGTTAAAGAGATATGGCTTCTCCAACAGAGGTAGGTGTTGTTGGCTATGAAGGTCAAGAATGGTAGAGTGAAAATAAAGTGAGAGATGAAAGATTCTTGTAGAACTGAGCTAACCAAAGGTTATGGGGAGTTAGAGGAGCAGTGAGCTAAGCTAAACCGAGCTCACCATGGCTATGTATATATGTATATACATATATATGTATGTATGTATGTATGTATGTATATATATATATGTATGTATGTATGTATGTATGTACATACATATATATGTATATATATGTATATATGTATGTATATATATATATATATATATATATATATATATATATATATATATATATATATATAGATATATATACATATATATACATATATATGTATATATACACACACACACACACATATATATATACATACATATATATATACATATATACATATATATGTATATATGTATGTATATATATGTATATATGTATATATATATATATATATATATATGTATTGGTTTTTGTCTCATAGGCCACATCGGCCTTTTGTAGATGTTAATATATATTTCTTTCTTTATCTTCTGTGTTCATTGTCTTTGTGTTAATTCTAACCCTAAGCGTGTTTTTTTATCGGTATGTGCATTTGTCATACAATTGTGTTTGTATTTTGTAGTTGCGTATTTCTTTATATCCACTATGTGATCTCCAATCTATCTTCATATCTAACTTATATGTCAAGCACTGCAATGATAGTTTTGTTATTCTTGCTCTATATGTGGATGATACCATACTTGTTTCTAACAATCTCAACTTTCTTCAACAAGGTTTTATATTCTGTATTTGACACGGTCGATCTTGGAGACATACACTCATGTCTTGGTATTCAAATTCAACGCTATCAAGAAAAGGGTGTTTTAATATTGCATCAAACAAAGTTCATTGAAGATATTATTCAAGAGCTTGGTTTTGGGTTTTGCACATCCTGCTAGTACTCCTTGTCTTGTGAGATCTACCAAAAACTCTCACTTTCTACAGAATGATAGACAATTAGTATTACACCAACCTTATGCTAATCTTATTGGATATCTTCAGTTTGTTGGCTTATATTTTCAACCTAATATTCTTTTTGCTGCAATTTTTCGTAGACAACATCTTACTTAGAAAGCTGAGATGATGCTTACATTGATAAGATCCCAATAGCTCAAAAAGGACTTATCCAATCCAAACACTTACTTGAGGGTAGTGCAAAAAAGCACCTTCTTCAACTCCTCTGTAAAATGGGCGATATCTGCTCATCCTATGTGTAATCATCTTTTGGGTACTTTGCCATACTATCTCTCTATCCCTCTTATAGCCTATGGTCCTAGTAGTGGACACAAGCAAAGTTGTGTAGTACTACGCAACAACCTATCTTGCCTTCACAAGTGCGTGCAATAGATCCATCTGCTCTCTAGACTATCCTAGCACCCCATCTAGAGTGTTTTGGCCCTGTCGTGTGGAAAAAATCTATGTTAACCTTGTTACCAAACTAAGTCTATAAGGAAGTTCTTGCATACTCTAATATGACTTCCTTCAGAGCATCAATCTCTACTTTGCAATGTGCATCCTCTCAACTATCCATCTGTACCATAGCCATCTCTCTTATCCCCTATCTAGGGCAGCCAATGATGCTCTTGCATATCTCTCCTTCTCTAGAGGGCCCTCCATCCTCCTCAAGGCCTCCTTTTAGAAGGAGCTAATCTGTTGTAGACACTCATCCAAGTCACTAGTTGCTTGTCCGATTGAGAAGGTTCTACCGCCTAAGACACATGGATACACACCTATCTTTAAACTAGCCTTCCTCCTTGGATAGGGTGGTAAATAGCCTAATTAAGTACTAATGACAGCATGCATAAATTCACATATACCAAAAATGCACACTTTATCACTTTAATCTTGGACATTGGACACCCTCTTGGCCCCAAAATTGGTGCCCCTTGCGGTATTACTTTATCTTATATTGCAAATGAAAGGAGTACAACTGAGATCCTCTGATCACCTCCACCAATCCAAGTGCCTCTTACTATCAAAATTGACAAGCAAGCCTCCAAACCAATTTGCCCCTTGGTTTGCTTGGGGATTATCCTTCGCCGTGCTCCTTGAGGACAAATTCAGCCCCAAATTTGATATTGGCTAGCTAGCCTCTTGAATATCCCTGAACTTCCTCAATTTCAACTATTGGAATTCAAGTCCTAGGCCCTCAATTTTAAGCACACATTCCAAGGTGGCTTTCAAACCCTAATTTCTACTGTAAATTATGGTTGACAGTAGAGATTGGCTGAAATCTTTTCCTCTGATGGCTCAAACTACTAGAAAATGCTGAGATAACTTGGGAGATGGTTGGGAGAAGAGACAATGCTATAGAGAGAAATTTCAGAGTTTCATCACGAGAAACACTAAAAATTATATGTTACCCTCTGCTCAAATAGCCATGAAAGCTATCACCTATAACTTAGGTCCCCCAATAACACTATTGCTCCCTTTTCCATGCTGTCATCTGCACTATGACCTTGGGTTGTTGTCACCTACTTTGGGAGGGCTCCAAATTACTGCCACTTGCTATAAGACTAATCCCTGGTGATTACAAATCACATCAGCAACATCTCCTTGCTCTCTAACAACCTCCTTGTCTCTCAAAATGGCTGAAATAGCCTCCACTAGCCCCTAGAAACGTTTTTCCCACTTACATGGGCAAGTTTTACCAAGTGGCAACCTTCTAAACCCATTTTCCAACATTATCCAACTTATTAAATTGATTTTCATGATATTAATTATGAAATTTAATTTTAATAATTATTCTAGTGCTCAAAAATCAATTTCACTAGCCAATAATTAAATTGGCTAGACCAATTTGTCTACCAAGTATCCCTGAGCACTTATTGATCCTTAGGCCGGCATTAATTAATTACAAGGTGGTTCCATACGTAATGTACGGCACGTATAGATACGTACTATACGTCGTTCTATATGGATAAAAATTTTATGTACGTAAAAATACGTATCTTTGTAAAAAAATAATAAACAAGAGGATATTGTAGGGTGCTTCCCACTGTACATTAAGCATAAAGATATATACATTCCCTACTTAGTACTTATGACCATGTCACATCACAATTGAAACCTTTAAGCATTAAACATTTAACACATGCATAACACTGAATAGTGAAAACTGAAATTTTAGACTATCAAACTAACATTGAGGAAGTCTAAATGATAAAGAGCCAAAACATAACACAGTACACTGCATCAAACAACGTACAATTGCTAACAAGGAAGTAAGGAACAATCCACCAAGGTGACAAATGTCAAGTCAAGATGGCTCCTAATAGAGCATACATATGTCATAAATAAAAACACCCAGCTGAAATATATGAAAATTCAAAATTTTTAGATCTGACTGTAGCCACTAGTGCCCACAATCCACTGCCTAGGCTCTAGCAAAACTCATGATCAGAAGAGGACGATGATGAGGCTGAAGAGAGCATGTCTCCATCCGCCACGACATTGCCATCGTCATCAAACTCTGGCTCTACCAACACAGGGCCTGTAGCCTGGACTGCATCACTTAGATCCTCCTCCTCCTCAGTGTGAATGAGACGAACTGCCTCATTCGCACGTCACCAAGGAGTCCGAATGGATAGCTTCCCTCTACGAATACCTTTCCGTCGAGCACTCTCTAGATTTGCACCTTACTCACGTAGTGGAATGCTATAAGCACGTGCGCGTGACCTCGTCACACGCCTATCCATCTCCTCCATCTCTCTATGAAGCATACACAAAATCTCCTCCTGCTCGTCCCTAATATGCTGGTCCTCATCTGTGATCGGATGATTCGGATCAGCCACCAGCTTTATACATGAGGGATCAGCCTGTTCAAGATGGCAACATAGCATACATTTGTTAATATTGAACAATAATGTAAATTTTAAATACTAATATAGAGATATAATATTTCAAACATGTAAATAGCTACTAGTTCGAACCTGCTTGGGTGTCCCCAAGACATGGTAGGCGCACACAAGCCTCATATTGGCCCTGCAATACACTAACTTCTCCAATTGAGAAGTACTAAGGCGATTCCGGATCTTTGTATGAATCAAAGAATAAGCACTCCAATTGCGCTCACAAGCACCCGCTGAGCAATCCTGCATTTGTAGGTGTCATTGGCTTGATAATTGCCATTGCTACACTTAAGAGAGTGAAAGAGAGAGAGAGAGAGAGCACAGAGAGTGAGTTACCTGTGACAGGATACGTAGAGCCAAATAAGTCAGACGTGGAAGACCTTGCCGACCATAACTCTGCCACCATGTGAGAGGAAGACTAGTAGCCTCCGAACGCAATGCCACCGCCCGTGAAAATGATGGTCCCAAGTTATTCATGAAGCTGCACATCCCTGCATCTATTTGAAGCTGCTCCTCGTCAAAGATGCGTGCGATGAACTTGTCTTTGAGTTGCATGAGATGCTGCTCATGGAACAAGCCTAGGGTCTAGTAGAAAGGATGGAGTAAAGCAGCCATCCCATGAATGGGACAACTCATAAACTTCCACCGACTCTCTACAAGAGTCAAGATATCATCTCGACTGCAAAAATCAGCAACATCAAAGTTTAGACACATTGCAAGGCCAATGCATGTGTTGTACTATATAGCCTATGCATTAAAATTTAATAATAAGTAAATAGCATATGCAAGCAGCCATAAAGAAGTACAAGAACAAAATCTAGTACTTACCGCTGCTGGGACAAGGCTTGGCATGCTGTGATATGGCTCTTCATCTGCATGAAGAGGTGATAAACCAGACCCAATGTGGAGCCCTCCATGTCCATGACTCGTAGCATCACATACAAGGGCTGCAAAGCCACTGTCAAATCCTGCGCCTCTATCCAAAAAGACTCATCTAGGATACGCCTTTGAATGGCTTTGGTCGCCTCTTTTTGTGCATGAGACATGTCCCTCCACTTTGGGTCCACAACTGTCTACAAAAGCGGATCCCTAAGCTTGAAGAGCCTTTGCAACACCAAAAACATGTATGCAAATCTAGTCTTGGAGGGCCGCACCATATCTAGATTATTGTGGCTACGAAAGATGGCTAAAGCCTGATGCTTCTTTCGAAAGAATGTGGTCATCCTAGTAGCATCCGAAACTGTGGGCTGCACCCAAGGTAGTTTGCCTATGTCCTCCATGAGCAAGTCTAGACAATGGGCTGCACATGGAGTCCACACAATGTGTGGAAACTCTGCCTTCACCATTTTTCCCATTGCCTTGCAGTTGGATGCATTATCTGTAACAACTTGGACCACATTCTCTTTACCAATCTCCATGATGGCTGTACAAATATGCCCATAGATAAACTCACCTGTGATCTTCTCTCCTACCTTCCATGCATCTACAGCGCGCAAGAAGTAAGTACCAAGACAAGAGGAGACAAGTATATTTATGATGTGCCGCCTGCGTATATCACTCCATCCATCAGAGATGATGGTGCATCCAAACTACTGCCAGCCAGCTTTCACTGGGACCAATGCCTTATCTATTAAGGCGTTTTGCTTGTCAAGTGCAGTGGTGTGCATTTTTTTGTAATCCAGCCCACACCATGAATCTGTAGATAGATAAGGCGTTTTGCTTGTCAAGTGCAGTGGTGTGCATTTTTTTGTAATCCAGCCCACACCATGAATCTGTAGCACTAGCACCCACTTGGGCAATGGCCCTAACCATCCTCTTCCACTGCTCAGTCCTGAAGACATTGAAACTGATGTTGCACTCAATGAGAGTGCGAGCAATCTCCATCTCAGCCACCTTCTGATGCTCTCTCACCCAAGACTGAGAATGCACACGTGAAGGCAAGGTGGTTTGCCTAGGCACATGCACATCATTAGAACCTTCCTCCTCCTCCTCCTCCTGCATGACACAAGCCCTCTTCCTACTAGCAGATGGCTGCTCTGAGGCAACGGGCTGAGACACAAAACTCTCCTCTACCTGTGTAGGAGGATCACCAAACTCCCCAATAAGAGCATCGTGCAAGGCGTCTTGTGTTTTCTAGGATCCTTGGCCTTTTGCTGCTGCCCCCATTGCTGGGAAGTTCTCAGCAATCAACTTCTCTCGGACAGCTTCTGGCACCTTCTTGCACGCGCTACAGTTGTTTGTGCAATTGATGCCCGTCAAATGCTTCACCACACGCGTAATTGTACTGGTCAATGTGAAATTGCAGAATTTGCATGACCACTTGCGACTACCTGAACCAGCTTGCCCGGGAGTGTTGACGATATGGAGTATATTGGTATACTCCTTCCAATAGGGATTGACTGGTTTCGACATGATGGCTCTTGGAGCAAGATAAGAGAGAAAAACATCAGTAAATATGTGCGCGCGCGTGCAGAAGAATCAACGCAAGCGAGCGTGCGCGTGCGCATGCCACAGAGAGAGAGAGAAGGAGCCCAATCCGCGTCGTCGTCGCCTGGCCATCGTCGTTGTTACCTGCTGCCCCGTCGACATCGCCTAACCTGCGTCTCCTACAGACGCCTTCTGCTGCCCCGCCCCGTCACCTGCCCCTGACGCCCTGTCCACGGCCGTTGAGTCCCCCACCCTGCTGTCGGATGGCCCGTTGCCTGCATCCCCCACCCGCCTGTACTGCAACCTTTGCGCCTGCTTCTCGTCCCTTCGCCCTGCCCGTTAGGGTTTCGGCTGACGACAGACCCCTGCCCTACGCCCCAAAACGTCCCGCTCTGCCGTCGACTGCCAAGCCGTTGTTCCGCCCTCCTGCCCTTGCACTCTATATAATGATGTACTTGAACTATCACTTTTATATGATGATAATGCAATAGTACTTGTCTCTTATGTCAAGTGTCTGTGTCATTGTTGTCCTTACACAAGATTATGCTTATGAGTTCAAGTCTCAATCTTGAAACCTAATTCACTTGTGTAATAGTTGTCTACATTGTCATGTCAACATGAGTTGTGTCTTTATCTTCCATCCTCCATAGCTACCGCCTTTGTCATGCTCTAAATCCCGCATCTGTAACAAAATACCTGCTACTACTGGCCAGCCTACCCCCCAGAAAATGGATGCAATGGTTTGCCAACACTTTGCTGGGCGATCATGTTCAACATAATCAGGAAGTCTTTTCGGACTCTGCAACGGAAGGTATTCTGGAAGCCACTGTGGATCCGAAACATGACTTGCGCTCCTTTTCAATGTTCTATGAACGTGTGTTCATATTACTAGGCTTAAAGGTTTCTTATATTGACAAATAGATCTTCTCCGGCACTCTGACATCCTCTCTTGGGAGGACTTACGCCCCTGGCATGTGGCAATTTCCTCCACGTCTTTACCATGATTTTGTAACTCTTTGGCCGTCTGGTTCTTGTAAAGAGTCAGTATGTACACACGATGGGGTAGAGCCATCGTATATCTTGTAATCATGTAAACTTTTTCATAATTAATACAATTACCTTTTATGAAAAAGAGAGAGAGAGAGAAGAGAGTCCATTACGAGAGAGAGAGAGAGAGAGAGAGAGAGAGAGGCTCCAACATGCATGAATGTGAGCCCACAGAGAGAGAGAGAGAGAGAGAGAGAGCAGAGAGAGAGACAAAGAGAGACGAGACGTACCTGGTCTGTGCACGCTGGCGCCTCCTGTAGCTCACGTAACCTGCAAACACTAAAACAGTGAACACGTTTGGGGCTTTTGTCTCAATTTGCCCAGGAAAATCCACAAATAACCAAGCGATGCAGAAATCGTTAGGCACATCACGTTTTGGGCCCCAAATTTTACATGAAAAAAATGATCACGTTTTTTATGTTCCATAAGTACACAAAACGTACGATCAGTACGTACCGTACGGTAATGATCCATACATACGTACTGAACCTACCTTGATTAATTAATTAATGCCTAGTCTCTAATGTCACCGTTGATATTAGTGGCCAATAAATTGGTCTAGGCCCAAATTTAACATCGAATACCATCTAGTAACTATCAGGCATAACTTATTACAATTTTTACTTTTGACACCCACTACATCCTCTGGGGTCCTTGGCCTATTACCATAAAATAACTACCATGTGTATCACATGTGCTAAACAACCTTACACATAAATGTTATCGACAAGATTATAGCATCTAAAAACTTCATGTCCCTGTGATATGTCTCATCGTGTATGATGTGTCATTGGGAGCTTCGTACATCCTCGCACCAACTCCAGATTGCGGTTGATGCAAATTTCTCTCTCTCTACAATATTGAAGTTCAAACTATATTATGTGCCATAAGCACGCATGTCTACCATCATGTTGTTGAGTGTTAATGCCTTTGCTCTTTGAGTGTTGTTACCTTTGCGGTTGTTAGAGAGAGAGAGAGAGAGAGAGAGAGAGAGAGTTAGGGCATAGATCACTATCTTGCACATAGAGGGATGGAGCTAGGGCAAGAGAGAAAGAGAGAGAGAGAGAGAGAGAGAGAGAGAGAGAGAGAGAGATACGACGTAGACTCCCTCCCCCCAAAGAATAGGATTTACCAACTTTGTTAGCTCAAGCCAAAGACAGAGAAGCACTAATGCAAATGCCCGGTGAACTACAAGATCTGAGAGAGCATTTCTTACAAACCCAGCAGAAAAGATATAGAGCCTCACACCAACATGCACTCATGGAGTTCTATAGAGCATCAACTACTCCCTCCACCATTGAGCCCTCCTTGGTCCCCCTATCGACAACCCCACCACAAGGAACCACCTTAGACACAGCCATGAAGAGGTGGGGCTAGGGCGAGAGAGAGAGAGAGAGAGAGAGAGAGAGACAACGTGGACTCCCTCCCCCCAAAGAATAGGATTTACCAACTTTGTTAGCTCAAGCCAAAGACAGAGAAGCACTAATGCAAATGCTCGATGAACTACAAGATCTGAGAGAGCATTTCTTACAAACCCAGCAAAAAAGGTATAGAGCCACACACCAACATGCACTCATGGAGTTCTATAGAGCATCAACTACTCCTTCCACCACTAAGCCCTCCTTGGTCCCCTAATCGACAACCCCACCACAGGGAACCACCTTAGACACAACCATGAAGAGATTCAGAGCCCACTGCCCACACCCAACTAGTCCATGCCCTCACAAGAGACATCACCTACAAATACATAGGATACTACACCATCACAGGGGGGACCCTACCTCGCCACTTCAATCTCTCTATACTAGACAAATCCATGAGTGAAATCTTAAGATGAGAGTACTTCCTCAGCAATTGCACACTGTATCGATGGGTTTAGACATCATTTTGTACTCATCAGCTACGTATTGTTCACTGTTTATTTTCCATTTAGATAGTCATAGCATTAGACGTCAACTATTTTAGGACATGTGAAATTTTTTAAATTTTCTAAATGTAACATCTTTTGATTCATACAACTCAAAGGGGTTATATGAACTTGCACTGAGCCTAGCTGAGATGAGAATATGGGTCGCCTATCTTCCCAAATGTCGTATGTTCTCCATGATTGGAGAGGTTTAGGGTGCACCAAGACGATTTCTGTTTTTTAAGTGAATATGACTGAATGAGCTTCATAGTTGTTCTAAACAAGAAGAGCTAACTGTATAGCTAAAAATATGAATAGCCAAACTCTACAACTTTGGAGCTTCTACCTCGTAGTCCTCCCACCATAAAGCAGCCCCAAGATTTGTCCTATCCTCTAGTGCATCCTCTATACCAAACATTCCTAATGTTTGCTAATATACAAAGAGCTGTTTTTTAATTTTGTCTTGCATTTCACAACTAGGATAGAACCTTGTAAGCAGTGTGTTCTAGGCCTTGTCCTATCCTCTAGTCCATCCTCTGTACCAAACATTCCTAATGTTTGCCAATATACAAAGAGCTGTTTTTTAATTTTGTGTTGCATTTCATAACTAGGATAGAGCGTTGCAAGCAGTGTGTTCTAGGCCTTCACCACCTCAAGGACTCTTTTTTGCATCTTTCCTTGAAACTTAGGATCAAGCACATATATTATAGAATGCATAGGAGAGTCATACTCATTCCATCTACTAATGTGTAACTCCTTAATCTCTCATACCTATTAGTATTTAGCTCCAAGCTCTCCAACTTCTCAATCATGCAATCCAGAGATCTTTCCAATGCACGGACCCATACCATTTGCAAGTCTCAATATGTGCATGATAGAATCAAACCTTTGATTGATTCAATTCATCTCATCCCAAAAATCTCTACCAAAGACATACATTACATAACATAGTAGTAGCAATGGCAACCCTAGTCCAATTTTCATACTCATCATTGACAAATAGCTCTCTAATTGCATCTTTGCAATAGTGCCATCAACCAAGCATAAGAAAGTTATATGCAAATCATGTTTTTGATTACTAGAGAAGTTCTTTGTCACTTCTCTTGTGGAACTTAGCATGCAAGTATTGATAATTACACATAAATGTGACAATCTTGTTGCCTTTCATTTTAATCAGTAAAATTGGCAAATAATCAGTAAATTCAATGGAATTGCAGGACATTGCAGCTCACATTTCAGTATGCATGTGTTTGCTAAAGATGCCCAAATTTTGGTGCTGTTTCAGCCTGCGTTCCTTTGCTGGAAATGACCCAAAATTGGGGCAATTTCCGACTTCAAACTTGGGGCATTTCAACCTGCATTCCTTTGCTGGAAAAACCCCAAATGTGGGGAAATGACTGATCCAAAACGCCGAAAATTCGAAGGAGATTGCAGCCTGAATCCTAGATGCTTTAAATACCCTGAATTGCCACAAGTTACCCAGAAATCCAGGACATTGCAGCCAGATTTGAGCTGCAAATCCTTGCTGAATCACCGCCAAATTTGGGCCAATGAATGATTCGAAATGCCCCAAATTTGGGGGCAATTTCAGATCCCAAATGTCCTGAATTTGGGGATATTGCAGCCAAATTTGGGCCCAAATACTGCTGGAAAATCCCCAAATTTCAGAGAATGACTAATCCAAAGTGCCCCAAATTTGGGGGTGATTCACGGCCTCAATATGCACAAAACGTGCCCCAAATGCCGCATTGCTCCAACTTGCACAGATTTCTTAACATTTAAATGAAATTGAAAGCGGTGTGCATGGTTGTTAAAAACCTTGGAATTCAGAATTGAAGGCTGAAAATTGATTGTTGATGATGCGCCAAGTGTGAACCTCCCACTCCACATGAGCTCATGACAGCCCACAGGGCTTGGTAGCTTGTGAATTGACTCACGTGCCTGTTTCTCCTTTTGGCATGCAAGATCTGGATGACTTTCTGTATGTAAACTTCAATAAAGGGGCTCTTGAAGCACACATCCTTCATCAATTATATCTACATCTTTTGTTTCGTTTGAGCATGTAAACCACTCTTCTCAAATTGCTCCCATCCTACCCTCTTCTAATCCACGCCTCAATTTCCTCCTCCCTCCATTCCAAAACCTCAAAGTACACTCCACTTCCACATCCAACACACTAGGAGTTGGATCCTCCATCTCCGCTCCTAGCACTTTCTCTCTCCACATCATCTTCTATCTACCCTCACTTCACTATTCCTTTGCACCATGGTATATCGTTAGGGGGAATTCCACCCTTTAACACTCTACCTTCCACATGCCCACAAGTGAGCACTTCTTTTCACCCGAGGACAGTTGTTATGGGCATCCCCCTCAGTATCCTTGGACACTCATAAACCTTTCAGACGCACGGATTTCCATCCTCTGCTTATGGTGCGTCGTCACACATTCCCTAGGTCAATCCTACGCAAGGATTTCCATCTTCTACTCCATGTGTTCCTATCCCTTCTCCATGGGCTTCTCATGCAATTACCAAACCCATGCCTAGTCAATCCATGTCCACATTCAGATCCACCGTGCACACATCCTGCATGCAAAATGGGTACTCTGGGATTAATTCCCAAGTGTACTCCAATCCCCCTCTCTATCCACCCTACCCACATTACACACCGTATGCATCTCCTAGCACTATACCCACATTACACACCGTATGCATCTCCTAGCACTACCACTCCTGTTGCTACAACCAAGAATGTCTTCATAGACAAGACTCGCTTTAATGAATAAAATTTCACTTGGTCAAACTTCATGCAACAAGTGCTTGAATCTTAGAGACTTTGGGACACCATCATTGGTCTAGAGCGTATGTCGGACCCTCGCTTACCTCGCTCAGATCACATCCGTCAATGAAGATCCCACAATGCCACATAGCCAATATTGAGTTGATGCAAGGGTTGCTTCTTGAGTTCCACCCTCAATTACAGCATTTTCCCCTTGCATATGAGCATTGGAGTTATCTCATTGACTGCTATGCGTCGCAAGATCGCACTCGATGTATCAATCTTGATTTTAAGCTTGAAGATTTTTCCATTAAGGAAGGGGATAATCTGAAAGTCAAGTTGGCCAAATATTGGTGGTTGCTCACTAAATTTGCCACTACTGGGTCTCCAAAGTGAAATGATCATCAGGTTACATTCTTTTTTAATAAGCTACCTGAAAAAATACTTCCATTTCATTCAACACATTGTCTCATTTCCCCGATTGCTGACCTCCTATGAGTTTGGGTGTTGGTTCTTGCATTACCCCTTCCTCTTACGGAACCAAAGAAACAAAACCCATTTGGCAACAACTCCCTAAGAAAAATAGGTTTTGCACACACTGCCAAAAATCAGGCCGTGTGCGCAAGGAGTATCATACCAAGGCCCAAGGTCTTCCTCCTAAGAAACCCCAATAGACCATTGTGATTGCCTCCACTCATACTAGATAGTCTAGTGGGGCTACACCTCCCATTGTTGCCTATTTGCACCATCTATCCCCATGGCTACCAGGTATGTGACATGCGGCCAGCCCTAACAACCTATATCTTTCGGTACTCCTGAAGAATTAGCTGATTAGTCTATTAGCCCCTCCCCCATTGCACTCTTTGCATCCATTCCTAGGTCATCCTCTACATCTTCATGTAGAACCACTTCTCCGCCATGTCTGTGGCATTTCCTTGGCAGAGACCTACTGACAGACGTATGTGATGGTGGCCTCATCATTAGTTTTTCCTTCTTTAGTCTTCTGCTGCATTTACTTACACATACACCCTCATTGCACTTTTTATTTAGCTTTACTTTCTTTTTTGAATTGTTGTGGAGCATCCCACTACTAAGCTCAGTTTTGCAAATTCTAATTTCTTTTGCATTGTTTCATCTTCTTAGGAAATTTGCTCTTCTACCAACATGGAGGCTTCCCCTCCCCAAGTGAATCATCCAACATCTCTCTTGATACTATCATAGCAATGACTTCTACCTTGCTCTTCCAATCCGAGTGCTTCATCATCATCTTCATCTTCATCCATCATCATGGTTCTCGGCACCACACGAAGACCATCACTAGGCTCCTCTTCCTCCTGTAGCATTGACATCTAGGGTTGAGAGGGGATTTCTATCCTTTCATAATATTCTATAGGATTCAACAATTGTCTTCGACATCATCCTCTCTTCCTTGTTGTACCTCTCCTTTGCATTGCATGATTTTATCATCTCGTGCAACATCCTATGCATCTCATTGTGTAGAGCACCCTTGAGCGGATCTTGAGTTGTCTCCACTGGTGGTTCTTCCACCCCATCACCTTACTCCTTCATCACCCTTTTTCCTCATCATCAACACCCTTGAGTAGTTGGGTTAACTTGTTTATTTTAAGGAATGTTGGATCTAACCATCCCTTTTCGTTCTCCCATATGGACATAGTTACTTAATCAACCGCAAACCATATCTAATCACATCTTTAACGAAACAAAAAAAGTTCCATGTGATTCTGGTTCCATCCACCTTTGCAAAACTTGGTTGGTATGCTGTTGGGCACCCCACCTACACCCTTTGTCTAATGCCCTGGCCTCTTTGGGGTGGCTACTTGGGCTCCCCTAATAATATAACCATCGCCTTTGTAGTCTTGGTGCGCCAATGGGCAGCCATTTTGCACCCTTGGTCTGATCCCTTGGCTACTTTGGGGTGGGACACCTTGGGATAAAATTGGGTTGGCCTTGCTTTCTAGCCCTATTTTGGTCATGAGAGTGGGTGTTGAGCTAAAAAATGAATTACATATTGATAGCCTCTTAAACAATGCCAAAACATGCTTAATTAATGAAAACCCTAAAATTGGGAGCAATTCGAGAGATTTTCTATGTGAACCCTAATTTGGGAGAGTCCATTCACATCGATAAATAGACAAGCTGCCCACCATTCAGCCCATCATTTTATATGGGTTTCTAACTCTACCGTTCAGATTTCAGCCATCAGCCCCATCAACCATCTATCATCTACTATCCATCCATCAGCGACTACAGCCCATCACCATCAAGCCCTACGCAGCCTGCTTTCAGCCATTGCCTTGCTATTTGGAGGTCTCCATCTGTTACATCATGATAGCACCTGGTCAACGTGCATTTTTAGCATCTAGTGCCAGGTGACCAACTACTCCTGCCATCTGTCCAACTAGACAACTGCTGCACTACTTGCCTTTTTGCTATCCAACAGCCTGCCTACATCACCAAACACCTCTCCTGTTGTCATCTGACAATTCTCTACCTTCAATGATCAGTTTTCAGCGTTCTTTGGTGATACACTACTGCATTTACCAAATTTCTACCTCTAACTATTATATATGTTGGTGACCAACCTTCTTCCCTTCATTATTTAGCACTCTCTCGTCTCCCACAAGTGGTTATAGCACTGGGGATCCATCTCCAATGGATGTCACACTTTGACACTCCACTGCTTTGCCCTTAAGCATTCCATACACTCTTAGATTCATTTACTGCATTCATTAATTCACTTCAAAGTTCTCCTTCTCTCTATGTTTGTGTTTGTGCTTTTTGCGTTTTGAGTTCTAAGTTTTGCATTTTGCATTTAGGGTTTGAGTTTTTGGGCATCACTATCTCTCTCTTTGTGTTTCATTCATGGTCGTACACTCTATGTTTTCGCAATGAAAACCCTAGCAATTTCTTCATAAGAAAGAGATAGGGCAAGGTAGAGAAGAATGACAATAGATGGTGGCCAAGGCAAGAGATGTGGCATTCTAATCCAAGGGGTGGCAATGCAAACAAACAAGTCCATTTTGTCACATTAGTGTTCATCCCCCACTGCCAAAAGTTGAGTTGATGCAACCATTGTTAGACAATGCAAACAAACTTCATAATATCTTTTTTAGATTTATGATTCCCTTTGTCTTCATATGTGTTACAAACTTAGTAGTTTCTTCACCCTCGTTCAAAACAATGTATAAACATGGATTTTATATGTTTCTAAAGTGGAAGAATCCTATAGGGACCTGAATCGGTCATATTTTCATGTATTAGTTGTTGGGGTTTTTTCTATTTTGAGGTTGGTCACCAATAATGTTTCTAGGACATTCATCCACTATTCTTATTAGCAATAAACACACTCGTGTGACATCCTAAACCAGTCGGTCATAAAGAACTAATCCCACAAGATTGGCATCTTCCTAGTTAACGAAAAACTCTCCCTTTTTCTATTATGTAAGGTTTCAAAAGATTGGCATCCTCCCCACAAGATTGACAAAGCAAGTGGCAATAGGAAGCGCATATTGTTATGCAATAGGTGAAGAATGGAAGCTCGTGGTGTTATGAAGCTTATAACTTAAGAATATAACCACCCTAACTTAAAAGAAAGAGTTTAATGAGAAAGTTCAAGGATATGGATTCACCAACCTTTACATCGACTATGAGTTTGTTTTTTTCTTGTGCAATCCGTCTATGGTGCATACGATGTATATTCCTCTCTTTTCTTAACTTCTCTAGCATTTCCCTCCTACACCTATAATGTTGAAAGTTAGAAAGAAACCTTTCTACCAAATAATCTAATTTTAAACCTCAATCTAACTTTAACTTCATATTTTATGAGTTTGAATTTTTGTTATTAGAATGAACAAACTTCCATTGTATTTCTACAAAATAAGACTCAAAAGACTATTTACAATGTGAAGGAAACATCAACTAGGTCCCTTGAATTGGGTAAGAAATGAATACTGGGCAAGGTAGTTTGCTTGATGAAGTTGTTGTTTAAGATTGGATACTACATCCTCCAACTCCATGCTTCGTGTGTATTCATCAGGAACAATGCTCAATTTAGTGTCTAGTAGTTTACCGCTTTCTTTCAAGTCAAACCACTCCATCTAGGTTTTCAAATATGCACATTTCAAACTTCTATCTTTGAGTATAAGGACTAAATTGTATGAAGTTGCACATGAGAAATTTAACTTCTTTCAGCAATCACTTGCAATCCAAGGAAGAAAGACAATTGAGATACTTTTTGTTGAAACCTTGACTAAAAGCTTGCCAGAATTACCTCAAAAGCATTAAGTGTCTTGGTAAGCCCCATTTTGACTAAGAAATTTCGAACAAAATCATCAATAACCTCTGGTTTACGTGAAACTGGCCGAAATGATTTTGACATTTTCTCTTTGCCTGTAGATTTTTATGCAAAACTAATTTTAGCATTATGTATTCAATGTTGATTGATATTCAAAAATAACAAGGTGTCATGAAACAAACTTGACTTACTAGAAACTAGCATGAGTTTGTAATAAACACACTTAGAGATGTTTAGCTAGGTGTCAAGGAATGATTTTAATAATAGCCAAAAGAAACATTGCATGTACAATATTTTGAGTTTCCTTAAATTGGATATGGGTCTTAGATGAACATTTATTGTTGTTCACTTTTTATGAAGTACCATGATTAATTTATTTATACATATGTGGTATGCTTGCATATTTGGTTCAAATGTATGTTGACCACGATATCTGTCTATTAATTTCCAAAAGGCACTCATATAAGACCCTTAAAAGAGGAGGTCCCACCAAAATCTTGATCACTGCGCTTGCTTTATTAACCCTCTAGATTGTAATCCCGGCTGCAATGGCTGTCACACATTGAATCCCTTTTTATTTCCAAACAAAAGACAGTTCTATTAAAGACATATCAGAAAAGATCCGAGGTAAAGTACACTGTACAAAAAAAGACATTGTAAGGGACTACGCACATAATAGGAGGGGTGAACGGCCAGCTTGGTGAGCTATAATGCCAAACCTTTTATTTATGCCTCTATATGGAAGAAGGTGCCAAACCTTTTATTTATGACTCTAAGTCGGAGAAGGTGCCAAAGTCCCATGTCCGCATCTAAATGTCCAAACAAAAGCATCCCTCCTCATCCACTCAAAGTTAACCCCCAGTCTGTCCCATATCTTGTGGAGCATATGGATAGTCTCAATCCAGATGCTAGAGCCTCTGTAGTAGAAATATCCTTGTAGGTCAACAGAACAACTGCACCTCACAGTCCAAATGAACCATGAATAATGCTAGCAATCAACTCCTATCTATGGTAACATCCCTTAATCCACTATGCTTGTAAGTACTCTGGCATAGGCATCCTACTCAAGTGCTGGCCAACAGTGAGAAAACAGTGACTCCCTTGAAATCCTCATATACACATGTTGGGCATCCACCCATTACCCAAACTACTGCCAACCTGTCAATATCATAGTCTTCATTGTACCATGGAAGACGGCAGGAAATGTTTTGTTTTAGGCATCTGTCACTGATGCTGCAGTAAAAGGATTGAAAGGATGTGAGACTTTAAACAAGGTTCCACACCTCCTAAGCCTTAGGGCAGTGACCAGTTGCATAGGCAATGGCTCTATGTCTCCTCTAACTCTCCGTATCGTGCACATGCTGCAGGAACCATGCCATAACCAAGCTAGGTGCAGAGTGTAATATGCTATAAGCCACAAGAAGAGTGAGATCTTCCTAGGTTTGAAGCTATTATCCATTCAATGCATACCTATCAAGAAAGGTGCTGGGCAGCCCTGTCTATGCCAATGTTGAATAGCCACTGGCTCTACTCTGATATGCTCATTTGTACCGCCTCCCCAAACTAGTAGTATATCCCAAGAAGGCCACATTGCAAGGTCTGTCAACGAATGGGTCTCTCCAAACCCACTCTCATGGATCCCACTATAATCTTTGTAGGGGCCTCCTCTGATATGCCCAGTGTCTCCATCCCTCAATCTTGAAGTACCATCTCCTGTGACAATGAGCACTACTCTGATGCAAGCAGCTAGGTCCTGGTCGAAATACCATCTCCCATCATAATGAGCTACTACTTTGATCCTCAATCGAGTAAACTTTGTGAACTCTGGCTCGTCCAACTCCTCTCCCACATATTAGCTATCCTTCACTAAAAATGATAATATTCTCTCCCTGTCATTCACTATTACACCCAATAGGATGCCATCTTTGGAGAAGAGACCTATCCAAGTGAAAGAGGTAATTGCCTCTACCCTCTGCTCAAGAGTAACTGCCTCTGTCACTGTCTCTATCATAGTTCTAAAAACCCTTTATACTTTGCAGTCCCTATCTCCAGGTCTCCAATAGTAACTCCTGGAAAGAGGACCACTCTCCCATTATGGAGGTAACCTACGTGGGGAATCTTCCGCATGAAAGACTGGTCGTCTATCCAAGGGTATGGCTGGACTCTGATCTCAATAATGGCTGAAGAGAAGAGTGTGCTCCATCTTATCTGCAATTGCAGTTGGTGCTAGCTGATGGAAGCCAAATGAAACAGATCTCTAAGCTGTGGTGATGGCAGCTGCGAATCTAACCTCAAATCTCCTTCCTTGATCTCTGGCCCTGATCAGAATTTTAGTTAACATGTTTTGAAGAACCTAAAATAAAATGCTTGAAAATGAACTTACCCAAAATGTATGAAAGTTTTTGCACAGAACGTATTGTAGCATCAAGATCTTCAGACTCGCCATCATCCTCTTCAGAGTTGCTGGAAAGTTGCACTTCCTCTTCATAAGCATATCCAACACAGTCTACTCAAAAACACCGAGACATTATGTTCCCATGTGGAAAAGACATAAGATTCTTTCTTGAAAAAAAGTCATACATTGCATATGTTCACTTAAAATGTCTCAATTAATGCTCCAATCCTAATCTCTCTATGCCACTACAATATAAACTTTCAACTGGAGATAGTTGATAATCCAGCAGCAGATTTATTAATCAACAAGCAAGCTCAACATTTTGCAAATAAAACATAAAACATGCCACAATCTATATCTAACCATGTAGAAGAACTTAAGTAGACATTCTTGTAGGCCACTCTATGGGCTATCCATAGGTGTCACTCATTCCTTGGTATGTGCCTTGTAGGCCTAGATATTATCAGTTAGGACCTATGGTGCACTTAGTACTAGTTCCAGTTGGGACACCTAGTACATGTATGACACCCAGTTAGGGTTTCATCATGTTAGGTTAGGGTTTCATTATATTAGGTGTATCTTTTGTATTCTTCATAACTTCAGTAATACAACTTCAGCAGCACGCTTTGCTTCTTGCCTCCGTCTCCTGTTGCTTCCGTTGTCCACTCCACCCAACAATTCTACACTTAATTCTATTGGCATAAAGGGCGTGAGGGAAACTCAACATTTCCGACATAAATAGTTACTATAAGTATAGTAGTTACTTTAGTGCAAGATCATGGATCATGTCTCAACTTTGCTCTCAGACAAATTTGCACTCCTGGCATCTCAGACCAGAAATAAATTTCTAAACAGCATGTTATTATCTGATTACCCCTAATAAGGGGCCCATCGGCCTAGTAAATGTGGGTTGGCCTTCCTTTCTAGCCCTGCTTTGGGCCTAAGATGGGGTGTTGAGCTAAGAAATGCATTTCATGCTATTAGCCTCTTAAACAGCCCTAAAACATGTTTATTTAATGAAAAATGCAAAATTGGTGTGCAGTTTGAGAGAGTTTCTGTGAAACCCTAATTTGGGAGGGTCCATCCAAATCTATAAATAGACGAGCAGTCCCCCATTTAGTCTTCATCCCTTCTATGCAAGTTTTTTGTGTTCACATGAAGATCTTCAGCCCATCAGCCTTCCTCCACATGGTTGTCCAGCCTTTGCAACCGCTACCACCACTCCATTTGCTGCTCCAGCCCCTAGCGACTCCCCTTCCAGCTACCACCTGCTGGCTGGTGCTTCTTCCACTGCTACATTTGTCCCCAAACAGCCATTGCCAACCCTAGTCGGCACCTCTTCTGCTGTGTTTGGCAGTTTCAGCCATTGCTGGCATCCTCGTGCATATCCACTACTGTCGGCAGGCATTCTAAAGATAGAGACTGGGTAGGTGTAATTTAACATATACACAATGGCCTGATGCATTGCTCATGACTTTCCTTGCAATAGCCCAGTCCTTTACACACGTCAGCCTACATGAAATGATCTGACTGAACAAAAAAAGCTCTTGATACTAAAAGAGCTTGTACCAAAAACTGTGAGCTGCCACTGTAGATTATCTACTTAGACATTGAAACCAGGGATACACTGCATCATTTAGAGCAAAAGATGAAAACTGAAATGTTGCAACTCAATCTGCAGAGAACATGGTGGAATAATTTGTCTTCAAAACATGATTATCAGGTTCAATTCATACAGTGGCCAATATTTATGATTAATACAATATGAAACATACACAAATTTCGAGAAGAAAATACAGCTTTTTGTAAGGCAGTAAAAAATAATTGAGAGATAACTGTTAGTAGTGACACATACTATACAAGTATCTTGCATAAGGTTTAAGTTAAACTTGAAAGTGGTTACTTCTTACATCATGATTTTAGACTGACAAGCATACTACTCTAAGGACCCACCCACATCGCCTGCACATACCTTGGCCCCTACAATTTGATGATCATAGTAGGACAAAGGCTCTGCAAAGTGCTAATCCTTGGAAGTTCCCAAGTACAAGATACAGTCTGCTCCAAAAAATCCTTCAAGATAACTACCTTTTCCACTCCTGAAACTCCTCTTCAAGTCTTTAGTAGGCATCAATCCCCCATGCCAAAATATAAGCAAGACAAAAATGACCAGCCCTGGCACACAAGCTTGCAGTTGCTTGGGGGACAAGCATTGGTGCTCCTAAGCCTCTTCAAAAGGCACTGGGTAGAATAAACATTAAGCTGCCCACCTTCAAAGGGCTAGCCACTAAAGAGCCTGAAGCCCATGTCCACTGATTCCACACTTTTAAGTCCGAGTAGAGGGGTGGATAGGAAGGATGCCTTCCTCGTAATCTTTCACTCTACCATAAAAAATGCTACAAACAAGTGGTATAGCCAATTTGTAGAGAACCACTTTGCAATTGGGTGTCCATCAAGGACAAGTTTCACAAGGCCTACCGTTTGCGGAATTGGCAAGATCGCATCATCCAAGAGCTCAACTCACTCAAGTACATTGATGAAGACACGGTCCCCGATCTTCGTACCAAGCTATTAATGGTGCACCTTCCAATTTATCTTAGAGACTTTGTGTTTTGTGACTGGATTTTGGCTATAGTTTGTACCAGCTCTGCCTGTCACACTGCTACCCCGCCATCGCGCCCAGCTTTCCCCCCCTCCTCCCTGCCATCACGCTAGGCAATCCTCCTCCTCACCCCACCCCCCCCCCCCCCCGGCGCTGGCCTCCACCCTACTGCCCCTCCCGCCAAGCAATTTCCTGCACTGCCTTCTCCCCCCCCACGCTGCCCCCGCCTCCTTCGCCCTACGGCCCCGTCCAGCAAGCCCCCCCACCCGCCTGTTCCCATTAGGAGCCGGCCATCCCTGGAGTCTAGCACCTCCCCTACCGCCAAAAAACATCATCTTCCCCTCCCTGCCATCGCCCCCGCCCCCCCCCCCCCCCCTCCGGTAGCACAACAGTGTAATTGGTAGGTTCTCAACAGGGACGCACAATGGAAACCTCTAGTCAGACGCTGGTGCATTCTGCGAGTGCCCCCTAGTCAAACACCTTGCGCATTGTCCTCTCTGAGGAACAGCTCTTAGCAGTCCGTGCCACAAAGCTAGAGCTAAAAGAAACAACAATCTTTGGTCAGGTCGTAGGACACTTATTGGGATATAAAGGCCCGGTAACCTCCGTGTATAGTACGTGCACATTGTATATATGAACACACCCTTTACATGTGTCACAACTCTATAGAAACAGAATTTGTATCCTTTTTCATTAATTTGTCTATATAATGATTTATTAAATTTGTTTCCTTTGCACTAATTAGATATAAAGAAAAGTGCATTGGAGCTGGCCACTGATGAGTGGTCATAGGTTATGGTGGACCCATGCGGTGGGTTAGAGAAAAGATAGTTCACACTTCCACCTATATGGCCCGATTGGGCACTTGTGACCAGAACTCACGCATATCAGGGTTAGACTCGCACACAGAAAGAATTGATGCCTTGAAGTGTGGGCTAGATCAGCCAGAACAGACAGTTACAATCAACAAGATGGCATGATCATGAAATGCTTGTACAATGTGCATGTGTGGGCTGAAAGCTTGAAATGCACATTTCTTTGCATAGGAAAGTCACATGAAGATTCTGATACCGTTTTTGCGATGTACACGGAAAAAGCTTTCATATGACACCCATATTGGGGGGTCCCTAAATTTTAGGAGCCTCGAATTAGTCTAAAAATGCTAGTCCTAAAAAATAGGGATGTCATTCTAAAAATAGCAAATTTTGTACTTTGACTGTGCTTACTAAATTTGGTTGTTTCTATTCTTGACAGTATTCATACCAAAAAGGAAGGCCATAGAGAAGAGACAAGTGTCAAGACACTTGTCACACAAGTTTCCAAGTGTCCCACCACTTGTCACATCTTATGACATGTGGCTGGACACTTGTCTTGTGCTACTCCACTTTCCCCTTTTGTACTAGCTCTTTCCTCTCCTATAAATAAGAGCTCGTTTTTCTTCATTCAGCATCATTTTTCTTTGTTGTAATCCCTCTTCTATCACTGCTATTTTACAGGACAGCAAGTCTGTAAATTCATTACAGTACCTCCTTCTCGAGCTCTTTCTTCCATTTTAGCAACAAGAAGCAAGCCCTATCCATGTACTGCTAATCAACGATGGAGAAAGGCCGATTTCCCCTCTTTCTTCTCTCATACTATAAAGAAATCAGTTTTTATCATTGCATAATAGATAATGCATGTGTGTTTGTACATCTTTGCATGATCTTCTGAGAGTGAGAATTACTTCTTCTCACTCTCAGCTTGATTGTAACTGAGCTCTTCCCTAAGGGACTTGGGTTGAGCAGGAATACATTCCTTCAGGGGGGGGTTGCCCATCTTCAACCCTCAATCTTGTCTCCATTACTTTTACATTTTCATGGCTGTAATTTCGTGAGTAATTCTCATTTTCAGCTATAAGTGTTCATTCTCTTTTATATTAAATCTCGAAAACAAGTGAATTTAATAATTGTTAAGCATATGACGTTGTTCGGAGCGTTTACAGTGGTATCAGAGCTTTGGCTCGGTCCTCACCCCAACACTGGTAGTGCTTACAATTATAAGTTTGTTTGTTTTCAGCCCTTGCATTGAGTGCTTGAGTATATTTTTTTTAGAGTCTCAATGGATCAGTCGAGTGCTATTCTTCAAGCCATTCAAAGTCTGAGAGAGGAGACTCAACAAATTCGTGAGCAACTTCTGAAACTAGAAAAAGTTGAGAATCCCAAAGAATTCAAGGAAAGAAGCCCATCTGCTTCAAGGAGACAAAGCCATACCAATGAAAGGAGCCGATCAAGAAATCCAACTACTTCTCAGAGGCAGTCCCATTCTACTTCAAGACAAAGAAAGAGATCGCGTCAAAGCTCATCCTCTTCTTCAAAGTCATCTGGCGCCTACTCTAATGGACCCTCTTTTAGTAACGAAGAGTCACACCCTTCTCGTGGAAAACCTCATCATCGTCAAAGGCGTCGACATTCTTCACCCTCGTCTCCATCTTCATACCCATCAAGCACTTCACCATCTTCAACCTCAAGATCCGGGCATGGACGAAGGCATAAGAAGAAGAAGAAGACTAAGTCACTATCTCAACTTGAAAAGAAGATCAAGTTCAATATGTATGATGGTTCCTGAAATCCTGATCTTCTTCTGAAGTTTATTCGTCAATTTCAAATTTTACATGGTCGTAACAAGTATAAAGAAAAAGAAAAGATTAAGTTTGCAGCTTTACATTTGACCGACTTAGCCCATACTTGGTGGACGGGGTTAGAATATGATCATGCTGCCCCAAAATCATAGCGGTCCTTTGTTCGCATGATACAAAGCCAATTTCTTCCTGTTCATTTTAAAAAAGATGTAAAAATGGAATGGGATCGGCTTTGGCAAAGGAAAAATGAGTCACTTAGTGACTATACCAAGAGATTTTGATCGGCTTTGGCAAAGGAAAAATGAGTCACTTAGTGACTATACCAAGAGATTTTGGGAGCTACTTTTGAAGGTCCAACATTTCAAGAAGATCAACAGTTCAGAAAAGCTTAGGAAGTTTCAAGGAGGTTTGCATTTTAAACTTCGTACTGCTCTTAGTCATTATCATTGTTCTAGTCTCAGGGAACTCATTGACCATGCTTAGACATGGGAAATGGAGCACAATTGTAAACGCCCCGAACAACATAGTATGCTTAACAATTATGATATTCGCTTGTTTTCGAGATTTAATATAAAAAAGAATGAACACTTAAAGCTGAAAATGAAAATTACTCACAAAATTACAGCCATGAAAATGTAAAAGTAATGGAGACAAGATTGAGGGTTCCTGCTCAACCCAAGCCCCTTAGGGAAGAGCTCAGTTACAATCAACCTGAGTGAGGAGAAGTAATTCACACTCTCACAAGATCATGCAAAGATGTACAAACACACATGCATTATCTATTATGCAATGATAAGAACTGATTTCTTTACAGTATGAGAGAAGAAAGAGGGGAAATCAGCCTTTCTCCATCGTTGATCAGCAGTACACGGATAGGGCTTGCTTCTTGTTGCTAAAATGGAAGAAAGAGCTCGAGAAGGAGGTGTTGTAATGAATTTACAGGCTTGCTGTCCTGTAAAACAGTAGTGATAGAAGAGAGAATATGGAGGAATTTGATTATGGAGAAGTGGGGGATGATGATGGGGATGGATGGGGCCAGTTTTTGGCTATCTGTGGGTGCTGTACATGAGTTTACAGCAAAGAAAAATGATGCTGAATGAAGAAAAACGAGCACTTATTTATAGGAGAGGGAAGAGCTACTACAAAAGGAGAAAGTGGAGTAGCACAAGACAAGTGTCCAGCCACATGTCATGAGATGTGACAAGTGGTGGGACTCTTGGAAACTTGTGTGACAAGTGTCTTGACACTTCGTCTCTTCTCTATGGCCTTCCTTTTTGGGCTGAATACTATCAAGAATAGAAACAACTAAATTTAGTAAGCACAGTCAGAGTACAGAATTTACTATTTTTAGAATGACATCCCTATTTTTTAGGGCTAGCATTTTTAGACTAATTCGAGGCTCCTAAAATTTAGGGACCCCCCAATATGAGTGTCATCTGAAAGCTTTTTCCGTGTACATCACAAAAACGGTATCAGAATCTTCATGTGACTTTCCTATGCAAAGAAATGTGCATTTCAAGCTTTCAGCCCACACATGCACATCGTACAAGCATTTCATGATCACGCCATCTTGTTGATTGTAACTGTCTATTCTAGCGGATCTAGCGCACACTTCAAGGCATCAATCTTTTCTGTGTGCGAGTCTAACCCTGATATGCATGAGTTCTGGTCACAGGCACCCAATCGGGCCATATAGATGGAAGTGTGAACTATCTTTTCTCTAACCCACCACGTAGGTCCACCATAAACTGTGATCACTCATCAGTGGCCAACTCCAATGCACTTTTCTTTATATCTAATTAGTGCAAAGGAAACAAATTTAATAAATCATTATATAGACAAATTAATGAAAAAGGATACAAATTCTGTTTCTATAGAGTTGTGACAGCCCTCTGGCTTTTATTTAGCTGTCCTCAACTGAAAAGCTTCTTGATATGGCTTAAGAATGTTTGGGTAATCCTTCATGAATTTTTCATCTACCCACTGTGCATCTGTTGTGGGTAGATTTTTGAATTTGAAACTTGAGCTTGCCAATGTAGAGTATCACAGTCTTCACTGTGTCACCTTCATCGGCATTTAAAGCTTGGCGAACTTCTGTCGGAGTGTCCATCTCTTCATTCTGTAATCCAAGCTCTTTAGCTAATTGCAAGGAAATTGCATTGTAAAGCCTTGAATGGCAAGCTTCTTGTAGTTGCTGAAATTTGCAGCCACTTGGAGTTATGGCATAAGAGATTAGGCCATATGAGCCAAAAAGGACTTGATGTCCTTACCTCTCTGAAGAGGGTTGATGAATTTTAGGGAGAGGCACTCAAAACCGCAGTTCACATTTGCAACCACTCTCCAAACAGGTCCTTAAATAATGGCATCCCTAAGAAGGTTTGGTCTGGCAAATCGGCCTCATATGACCATTTATCCATATTTGGCTATGATGCTTTTGTACATGTTAGGGATGAGCTGAGGAACAAACTTGACCCAAAATCCACCAAAGGCATTTTCATGGGCTATGGTGATGAGGGTGAGTTTGGCTACAGAGTGTGGTTACCTCGATCCAAGAAAATTTTTCGCAGCCGTAATGTTGTCTTTAATGAGGCAAAATTGCTGAAAGGCACCTTAGCCTCTAATGAAGTTCTGAAAAATGTGAAATTTCAGAGTTTGCAGCCACCCATTACTTCAGAAAATGAGCCTCAATTGCAGCCACCCATTACTTCAGAAAATGAGCCTCAAGGTGCTGTACCACAGGTTGAAACTGATGATCAGTTGGTTATTTTTGAGCCAGATGATGATGGACTGCAAATAGAAGCACAAGGAGGTCATGGACAGCAAGATAGGCTTGCTGATTATGAAAATGCAGGTGCTAGAAATGAAAATGAAGGTGTTGTACAGCATGAACGGCATGCTGAAAATGGTTTACAACAGCAAATGAATGCTGAAAATAATATACCTCCTGATGTAGACTCAATTCCTGAAAATGTTGATCATTGGGTACGCAGGTCTACACGCGTAAGAAGGCAACCACATAGGTTTGACCTCTCCTTGCATTATGTGATGCTTACAGATGAGGATGAGCCTCTTACATACAAAGAGGCCAAGTCATGTGAGTTCAGCAGTAAGTGGGAGCTAGCTATGCAGGAAAAGATTAAATCTCTATATGCAAATGTATTGAGTGTTGAAATGACTTGTTTTTTGGCTGATTTTTGTTGTTTTTGAGACCTGAATGGTTGATTTTATGGGATGATTGATTGATTTGAAAGTGGTTTGAGAGTGTTTTAGATGATATTGATTGTATCTTGGAAGTTTATGATGTTTGTTGATGGTTCTGTGATGTTCTGATAGGTTCTGAATGGTTCTGTATACCTTCTGTTTTGTTCTGTTTTGGTCTGTTTTGTTCTGATTGTCTTCTGTAAGGAGGGAAGGAGTATTGATTGATGAAGAATGAGATATTGTGGAAGTTTATTGAATGGTTTGTGAGAGTTTGAAATGGTTTGAGAGTGAGTTATGTGGTTTTGATAACCTTCTGTAGTTCTTCTGTAGACTGTTCTGTATGCTTCTGTATGTATTCTGTGAAATGTATGTGTGACTTTGGGGAAAGTTTTCTAGCCTTGGAAAGAGGTGAATACAAGTGTAAAAGAGCTGAAAGAAGTGGAAGAAGTAGCTGCTGAAGACTCAAGAGAAGACTAGAGTGAAGTGACAGTAGTGAGCTGTGAAGAGACACTGTAGTGGCTCTGGTGACCCTTCATATCAGACATACCTCTTGGGAGGGATATCCACGACCTAAGAGTGATTATTGGGAGTAATTTTGAGAGATTGTAGTGAGGACATGATGTAGCATTGATGGAGAGAGAGAGAGAGTCAGAGATAGCCAATTCTACTCAAACAGAGTGATTGTATATGAGAGATTGAGAGAGAAGACTATGAAGATATTGAAGTTGAATACTATGTGATGTATTTCCATTCAAAGATGGTGTACTTCTTTGCTTTCTTTGTTCTATTGATGGATTTTGTGAAGATATTGAAGAATATGGTTGATTCTATTAAAAACCGTGGGAGATTTACATGATGCTGCATGAAGATTTGTTGTGCCTGGTGTTCTTTTCTTCATTGTGGTCATATGCAACATGATAAACAAGCTTATTGATGTTACAAGATAGATTTTCTTGCAAGAGAATTCTCTTTTCCTTGGTGTTCCTCTCGGGGCTCCATGTTTTTGGTGCGCAGCCGGGGAAAACTTGCCATCAACAAGCACCAGAAGAGGCTGAAAATGAAGGAAATGGCATTGCCAAGAAGAGAAGAATTCAATGGATGATTGTAAAGTTCCTTCTTCCACTGAAGAGTTGGAATTTCTCATAATCAAAGCCACTTTCCACAAGAAGTTCATCCCACAATGGCGGAAACACATCACCATCATGATGCATGCTCTATGTGGTGGACAATTTCCTCTTCCTATTGAAGCAGCAGAAACTTGCATCTTGGTGGCAAACTGTTTGGGAACAAACTGAAGAGAAGAAACAGAGAGAATGACCATCCATGGAAGATTTTGCATTCATTGAGAAGTTTCCAGATAACATCAAGTGGGAGATTGTGAAGAAGCTTCAGGAGTCTTGGTCTGTAGAGGTTCACAAAGACAAGAAGGAAAAGAGTTGGAATTTATTCGTGGACGCTCAACAGCAAGATACATGGGATGCTTGGTGTACTGATAATCTTCTGTTTGTTCAATTAGCAACCCACTGGAAGTTGGTAGACATAGTGTTTTTCACAACATACACTGTTGAAACCATCAGAAGCTGGCATTACTATGATGATGGCACTACCACAATGCTCAGACGTATGCATTTTGACACCTTCAAAACCGAATACCTTCCTCTGTGCAGTGGCATGAAAGCAGAATTCAGGGACGTTGAAAAGAAAGAAGTAGAAGAAATGTTGGCAAGAGAGTCCTCCAGAGACTGAAGTCTTCTGTTAACCCTCTGTGGAGCACTAACAACATAGTGGAGCCACACCCCTGATGAATGACGCAATAAAAAGGCAAGCGTTAGAACGAGTCCAGAGGTACGTGAGAAGAGAGAAAGCAAAAATCAAGGCTGAGAACGAGCTAGCAGCAAAAGCCGCCTTTGACGCCCTTACGGAACTCTTTACAGAAGTCCCAATGGCACATCAAGCCCTTCCTCCTCCTGCTGGAGATCCACTTCCAAGCCAGATCCGTCCTGGAAATATTGATGACAGACCAGCGAATGTAGTCCCATTGCCAGTTTTTAAGGGAGAGTACAATGAAGACCCCGATCTTCATGTAGCAGAGTTTATGGTAGCATGTGTGGCTAACAATGCCAGAACCCCTGAGCATTGGTTAGCAATATTCCCCGCCACTTTCAAGGGCGCGGCGTTTCAGTGGTATGAGAGACAAGCAGCAGGAACTTTTGGCACATGGGACGACCTGAAGTTGGCCTTCCTCACTAAATTCAGGCGTGAAGGTTTTGAAAAGCGGATGAGAGGAATTTATGAACCTAAGTCCTCTGGAGAAAGAGTAGAAGCCTATGTCTCACGAATGGAATCCATCCTGAAGAGATGGACTAACCATAATCTAGATGATGGCATTCAGAAGGGAGTGTTTCTCAGAGGATTACAACCAGAAGTCCGTAAGTTTGTGGAGCTACAAAGACCAGCCACCCTGCAAGCTGCAACAGAAGGAGCAAGACTGTACGATGAAGTGGAAGCTAGATTAGCGATGAATACAAGAAGAGGAGTCCTACCTCCTCTGATGCAAGGAATGATGTACCCACCAAATGCAGTCCCAGGGACTGTTCCCTATCCCTACCAACAGATGCCCCCGGTATCACAGTACAGTGCACCAAATCCACAGTGGCCACAATCCATGCCTCAAATGATGGTTCAACCACAACAACAATGGTCCCAACCAATTTCCTCAATGACAAATCAGCAGCAACAGTGAAACCCTACCAACTGGAGCTAGCAGCCAACAGTTCAAACAGGAGCACTGAATCAGAACCAGAACAGAGACCCCTCTGTACCAGCCCAACCCGTTTATGCAGTGATTACAGAGACTCCTCAAAACCCTCCTGCCAGTACGTCCGGAGGAGAAAGCTTGAAGGATTATTTATCCAACTCAGTTGCAAACATCAAAAAGGAGTTGATGGATGTGATTACAAAGCAGCTACAGACGTTGAAAGTGAATACCGCTAGCATATCCAACGTTGCAGGAGCAGGAAGAGATGTGATGCGGTCAAATACTTGGTGTGGTAAGTGTCATCAAGCAGACCATTTAGCCACTGAATGTACACGAAAACCAACCATCCCTGGAGCCTTCTATTCCTACTGTTTACGGAAGAACCATACAGAGGACATTTGCTCTCTGAAGGAGATGCATGATAGGAGAAGGAAGGAAGAAGATGCAAGATTCAACCTGCTGGAATCCAAAATGACAACATAGGATATTGAACCAAGCCTAGAGAGTTTGGTCCTAATTTCGGACCCAGAAGATTTCTCTCTCAAAGTTACAGAGGAAGACAGTCTGGCGGGGATCAGAGATCAGAAGTGAAGTGTTACAGATACGGAGAGAAGGGACACATCTCACCAAATTGTCCAAATCCTAGAAGGTCAGTGGATTACAAGCCCTTATGCAGTCGATGCAAAGGAGAAGGCCACACTGCAAAAGACTGTCCAAGCCCAGCCCCAGTGAAAAACAGTGCTACTGATAGTCCAGCCAAGGCCCAAGAGCCTACCTCCAATTTAGTGGAATTGGAAGTTGCTGCCATTACGCGTGCAAAGCAGAAGGAACCACCTATCCAGAAAGAAAATAACCCTCCTGCCAGAACAGTGAAGTTCAATCTTCCACCAGAAGAACAGAACAGAACAGAGCCTAACAGTGCCGTACAGAGCACTACAGTGCCACAGAGAGTTACAGAGACAGTTACAGAGACAGGACCAGAGGTCCAAGATACAGAAGAGGAGGCAGTGCCACAAGTGGCAGAAGAAGTTCCTGTAATTCCTCTGTTAGAAGAAAGAGGGAAAATGAAAATGGGTGTTGCCCCATTCCCTAACCGATTAAAGAAGCCAGTGGATCCTATTAAGGAATACGATCTAGTTAGAGATCTAGATACCTTTAGACCAAACCTCACATTTCGACAATTATTGATGTTGTCTCCCAGTTGCCGGAAAAGATTCAAAAGTATACTGACAAAAAGATGTGGTTTAAGGATTGCTCCCTCAACAGTGACAAAGTCCAACAAGGCTCCAGAGCCTGTAAAAGAAGTGGATGTAGCTAATGCTTTCCTAGATCCGGATACCCCAGAGACTGGTGTGTGGATAGAAGGCTGCTTCATTGCAAATGCACTGATTGATGGAGGCTCATCAGTGAACATTATGACGGATGTAACAATGAAGGATCTAGGCCTACAAGGTGTGCAACCAACCCAATGGCTCATCAGACTGGCGGATCAGAGTAGAATCAAGCCTTTGGGCATTCTCCCATATGTGACGACTACAGTGGCTGGAAAAGATTATTGGCTAACCTATCTGGTGGTGAAGCCAAACTCTTATGGTACATCCTATCCTCTGTTACTGGGCAGACCATGGCTTTTTGAAGCCAGAGCAAGGACGGATTGGTTCAAAGGAACCTTGACCTTGGGTAGAGAACCCAACAAAGTGGTGCTGAAACTGTATGGTTCTCAAAAAGGACATGGATCCACCTCCTTGGAATTATCTTCTGATTCCCCTAACGAGGCTACAGATGGAACGTCAGCAGACGAAAATGCTGTCAAACAGATCCTTCCCAAGAAAACAGTGGCACATTCCTTAACAGTGGAAACTATAAGCCGACTTCCAAAAGATGCAAAGCCATTATCAATGGGTGAATACTTCCTGCCTGAACCAGAAATGGCTTCGGAAATCACTTCTGACAGTGAGATAGAAGCATGGATGTACTACTCTCCCTGTTATATGGCCATAGCAGAACCAGAGACAGAGACAGAGACAGGAGAGGAAACAGAGAATCTGTTCTTCTGTTACAGAGCTCCTACAGAAGCAGAAGCAGAAGCAGAAGCAGAAGCAGAGACAGAGACAGAAGCAGACGCAGAGACAGAGACAGAGACAGAAGAGGATGGATATGATATGGACGAAGAAGATTATGAAAGTGAAACAGAAGAATCTATCCCACCTGAAGAGAATACATTTGAGGAAGAAGTTCCAGAAGCATCAGAAGCCGATGAGCTCACGCTATGGGACAGAATGGCAATGGTACCATTCGGTCAGGTAAATGGATCTTCTCATATGCAAAACCTTTATAAGAAATGGATTAAGAAGAGCAAGCCGTCTTTCAAGAGTGGCTCCTGCCGTCCTAACCCATCCTTGCCAAAGAAAGATGATGATGATGCACCGTGCCAACGAGCACCAATCCCACCAACCCAACAGGCATCAGAGGGTCCCTGTTATGTGACGTTCTTGGATGTGTCATCTTCAGAAGAGGAGTCTTCAAGCCAAGAGGTAATTAATTTTGAAACCAAACCTAAAACGGCTCTTATCCCATTCCAATGTCTTAAGAAGCAACCTAAGTCTCCACCAAAAGAAGAAGTTGGTTCTAGTGGGACATCAGAAGAGGACATCACTCCCTTGAAGGAGTCGGATCTGTATCCAGAAGTAGTCCGTGGAACCTTCATCCGTGAAGTAGAAGGTGAAAGGCAGTTAACCTTTGTGGATGCAGAAGGCACTGAACGCCACTTGAAGGTGGGTAGCAGTCTCCCAGAAGAGGAGTTGTCAACTTTGTACAACTTGTTGAAAAACAATTTGGACGTGTTTGCATGGTCCTACAAAGACCTAAAGGGGATTGATCCCACAATATGTCAACATCATATTGACTTGGAGCCTGATGCCAAGCCAGTACGGCAACGACAAAGGCGAATGAACCCGAATTATTCCACATTGGTGAAAGCGGAGCTGTTGAAGCTTCTGGAAGCCGAGTTCATCTATCCAGTGGCAAATAGTGAATGGGTTTCACCCATCGTGGTTGTACCCAAGAAGAATGGAAAATTGCGAATATGTGTGGATTTCCGAAAGCTTAATTCCAAGACGAAGAAGGATCATTTTCCTATCCCTTTCACAGATCAACTGTTGGACACAGTGGCAGGACAGGAATTTTATTCTCTTTTGGATGGATTCAGCGGATACAATCAAGTCCAAATTGCAGAAGAAGACCAATCCAAAACAACCTTCACCACAGAATGGGGGACCTACGCTTACAGAGTAATGCCATTTGGACTCTGCAATGCCCCTGCTACTTTCCAACGAGCCATGATGGCCGCATTTCAAAATCATCTGCACGACTTCATTGAGGTATATTTGGATGACTTTTGTGTCTATAGTTTGATCCGTGAACACTGGGAACATCTGGAACAATGCTTTGACCGATGCCGAAAATATGGGATTTCCCTCAACCCCGACAAATGCATCTTTGGGGTCTCTTCTGGAGTTCTGTTGGGCCACATTGTCTCTGTACAAGGGATATCAACAGACCCTGCAAAGATTGAAAAGATTGCAGCTCTGACAGCACCCACCAACCTCAAACAGTTGAGGGGATTCCTAGGCCATGTGGGTTACTACAGAAGGTTCATAGCCCATTTTGCGACAAAGGCAACTTCCTTGCACAAGCTTCTGAGGAAAGATGCAGAGTTTACTTGGACGGACGAATGTGACAAAGCCTTTCACACTCTGAAGCAGTGTTTGATAGAAGCACCCATTCTACAACCTCCTGATTGGACGAAAGAGTTCCATGTACACACTGATGCATCAATTGAAGGTTTAGGTGCTGTCCTCTACCAGAAGGGCTCCTCGAAGTTGGATCAACCGATCTATTATGCAAGCCGAAAAGTCACTGATAGGGAACGGAACTATACAGTGACAGAGCTGGAGTGCTTGGCAATGGTGTTTGCCCTGGAGAAGTTTCGCCATTACCTCCTATCTACCTACTTTAAATTTTATGTGGATCATGAGGCCCTGTCCTTCTTGATGAACAAAGCAGATGTGAAAGGACGAATGATGAGATGGCTCCTTCTATTCCAAGAGTTCGACTTTGAGGTGATTACTAAGCCTGGTCGTTCCCATGTTCTGGCTAATCATCTGTCGCGTATCCCACAAACTGCAGACGAGGAGCAAGATGATCCAGACCTCCCTGATGCTTCCCTGTTCTTGGTAGAAACTGTCACTCCCTGGTATGCAGACATTGCCAATCTGCTGGCAACCCAACAGTACCCTCCTGGTATTTCTAGTCGGGAAAGGAAGAAGCTCATGCTAGAATCAGCCCCATACACCCTGCTAGGTGGTGCACTGTACAAGAAAGGCAAAGATGAAGTGCTCCAAAGATGTGTTGCAGGAGACGAGATTGGGATTCTTTTGAAGGCTTGCCACGACGAGCCATGTGGAGATCACTTTGCAGGAGAAGCTACAGCTAGGAAGGCTCTGCTAGCAGGTTATTGGTGGCCTATCATCCACAAAGATTCCTATGATTACTATAAAAGATGTGATGCTTGTCAAAGAATGGGGAAACCCACGAAGACAAGTGCCATGCCACTGCAACCTATCCTTCCTTTGAAGCCGTTTGAGAAGTGGGGCATTGACTTCGTAGGTCCAATCGATCCTCCCACCAGAAGGAAACAGAACAGATACATCCTCGTATGTACGGATTATGTCACAAAGTGGTGTGAAGCTAAAGCCCTAAAGCGGGACGATGGTAACAGTGTGGCCCTGTTCTTGTACGAGAATATCATCACCCGTTTTGGCAGTCCCTTAGAGCTGGTAAGTGACAGAGGCACTCATTTCCTTAACAAAGTCATGGAAGAGTTGACAGAGTTGTATAAGATCCGCCATCGCAAGTTCACTCCTTATTACCCCAGAGCCAACGGCCAAGTCGAAGTCACCAATCGCATCCTCTGCTCGATCCTGACAAGAACGATTGCCGCACATCGTCGTGATTGGGACGATCGACTTACAGAGGCCCTCTGGGCGTATAGAACATCCCATAAAGCAGCAACAGGACAGACACCCTTCCAGCTGGTGTATGGTACAGAAGTTGTTTTCCCTGTTGAACTGGAATTGCCCTCTTTGAGAGTGGCTATCAAAGAGCGTTTGGGGGATGATGATTCACTGCAATGCCGTCTCCTGCATTTGGAATGTTAGGACGAAATTCGCAGGATGGCTCTCCAGTGCATGGAAGCCACGCAAGCTCGACGTAAGGCTTACCATGACAGCTTCATTAAGCACAAGGAGTTCAAAGCAGGTGATTTGGTCCTAGCCTATGATTCACGATTTGGCAAGTTTCCTGGTAAGCTCCAACAGCGGTGGATGGGCCCCTATAAGGTACTTGCAGTCAACCCTAATGGCTCTGTCCAAGTACAGACCGTTGATGCCTCTGATGATCCCTTTCTGATCAATGGATATCGCCTAAAGATGTACTTCCCTCCTTGGGGATCTTGACAATTACGGACATTTGATCCTTTCCCTCGTTGGTGCGGCACTGTACTTGTTATGATGCTACTTCTGATAGCCGTTCTTCAGTCACTCCTGATGAAGTGGACGCAACCCTCTGTCCCCTCAAAACCCCCTTCCAGCCTTGATTTCTTATCCTCTATTTTTCACCAGCATCAGTGGCGAGGTGGGTTCTGGCAAATGGTAGTTCTGTCATTCCCTTGCACAATATTGAAAAAAAAAATATATATATATATATATCGGTCATGGGAGAAAAGGACTTAGATCCCTGTCATACCGACCTATTCTTCGAGAAAAGATGGAAACACCCTCGGGAATAGGGGAAAATAAGAATAAGAAAAAAAAAACAAAGAAGAAAAAAAAAACAAACAAGAAAAACAAATCTGTCATGAGAGAAAAGGAAGCAATTCCCTGTCATAGCAGGCCTCGTTCCAAGAAAAGGTGATAAACATCCTTGGGCGAGAAGCTGGCTGTGGAAAAGGTGGTAACACCCAGCAGTCCAGAAAGTGGATTCATTGATTGATATCCCTCGGATCCAATTCCGAAGTTGCCTCCCTTGGTACGCTGTGTCCTGGGTCCCTCTACAAAGTGACTACCTGTCCTCTAGCAGACAACATGTTCCTAACCAATACAATAATCGATTTGATGGCTACCTCCCTGGATATGCCTCTTCAACAATTGATGATGCGATCTTCATCGACAAACAATAGAGTGATGTGAGCTTTCATCCTAACCGGATGGGGAAGTGAGTACGGTTGCCCTCTATATCTATCAACAACGAGTGAGACAGAGGGTGGAGTGAGAGACCAGTCTTTTCCCTTCAAATCAAATGCGAGGTGAGAAGTGTGAATGAAGTGTTGCACGCACGGGATGGGCCTCTCAAAGCACAAAGCACAATTTGTTTCTGTGCACTACACCATAAGGCTCCCTTGCCTTCCTTCTTGCACCGTATGCCGGCACAGGGTGGGATGCACAGTTGCACCATCAAATGCGCACAAGGCATACAACCTTTGCACAAGCGACCGTGCGGATTACATCAATGGGTTTTAGGAAAAGGCTGCCCTTCTGTATTTATCAACAGAGAGTGAGACAGAGGGTGGGCTGAGTGTGACTGAAGTTTCTTCAATCAATTACCGAGAGGTGAGATTGAGGGACGTTACGACACTTGGAGTCGGGTATGTTCCCGTTTCCCTGTGCACCCACGAGATGGGTTTTTGTCGTCATCACAAGACACATCACCCTGTTCTGTACACTGCACTGTAAGGCTCCCTTGCCTTCCTCCTTGCACTTATGCCAGACGGGTTGGACGCACTACTGCACCATCAACTGTGCACCCTGGCATACTCCTGCAACATTCCCCCCTTGTCGATTCCTCAACCGGGTATGAGATATGGGTCTTAATCCTTATTCCTCAAGAGATATTAGTCATGGGGCGAGTGACTGTTCTTTCATTCCAATTGAGTGATTGTGAGTTGAGTGCAATATCCCTCATCATCGACAATGCATTTCCTGCGATTCCTTCCATCAGCTACCTCCCTGGATACTGCCGCGTGGTCCCTACCATGACGAACGTGCGCTGTAAAGATGCCTTGGTCCCTCCAGCGCCGACAACCACACTGGATGTGCCATTGATACTCAACCTTGATTCTTGACGAAACGGGCCAAGTTTTTCTAACCCTACACTTTGGTTTCTTAGTGCCGGTCATGTTTTAAGTGTGGGGAAGTTAGTGGATGGTCTGTGGCGTGGTCCTAGGTCCCTGTTGCTCGGTTAACCCTATCCGTTAAGGTCTTAAGTGTGGGGATGCGTCCCTGTGCGTCTACCGTGCATACCTTTCTGCATATGCCTTAACCTGTTCATGCATGCATACCATGCCTTACTTTTACCCTAATGGGATCCCTTCCCACCCTTCCGGTTATGTTCCACCTACCCTTGGGGCTGTTCCCTTGCCGTTTTCCTTCATTCCCTGATTATGAGGTTTTTCCATGTGAATGTACCCGACGTTCACCAAAATCCAAATCCAACCTTATAGCCCTGTTCCCCCCATTGAACTGATCATTTTTCCTTTTTACCTACCCCTGTTCCGGTGCACGGTTTTTGAGTTATTAATTTTTGAAGCATTTTGCACAAATTAGCCGGTTTCCCATGTGAACGCGTTTTTTTTGCTTTGAAACCGTGATCTGTCGTCCTTGCCCTGCCAACCACTTTTCCCCTGACATTTTTCCTTTTTATTCCGCATCATTCCGATACACGGTTTGTCCATTATTAATTTTCCGGGTTTTCACGACTTTTTCGTGTGTATTTTTGACATTTTTCCATGTGAACCTGCCCTGTCTGCATCGGAATTCCAATTTGATTTGACAGCCGTGTCCCCTGTGCCTTCCCTGACCTTTTTCCTTTTTCCTCCACCCTTTTTCGACTTCCGGATTTTTACTTATTAAATTTTAAATGAGTTTTCGGGAGTATTTTTAGCGTTTTTCGCATGTGAGCCCCTCCTACTTCCACCGGAACTGCATTTTAACGTGATAACCCTGTGCCACCCCTTCCTGCGGACATTTTTCCTTCTTACTGCATGTCATTCCGGTGAACGGTTTGTCCGATATTAATTTCCCATCCCATTTTCGGGTTTGTTTTTTGGGTTTTTCCCATGTGAACGCGTCTTATCTCAGTCGGAATTATGTTTTGATGTGATAGGATTGTCGGGCACATCTTTCTGCACAGTTTTCCTTTTTTCTACACCTCATTCCGATGCACCGATTTTTTGATATTAATTTTTAAATTGCGTTTTTGGTTCGTTTTTTGTGTTTTTTGCACGTGACCGCCTTTACCCCTCCCGGAGCCTCCGTCATATATTTTTCTTGTTTTCCCCCTGTCGTCCTGCCCACTTTTTGTTTTTACGCTATTTCGTTTTGACGTCCGGATTGGGAGTTATTAATTTTTCTTTATTTTTATGTTTTTTCTCGCGCCCGTTTTGCGCGTGAACGCGCCCTTTTTCGATTTTACGCGTCTTCACACGCCCCGGTCGTGTCCGCGTAACCCATACCGTCTTTCCCGCGTCATTTCAATCTCGTCACAGCAAATTTTTTTACCCCGCCCCGCGCACGAGCGCGGGACGGGGATACGCACCCTTGTCCCTACCCACCCCTTCCCCCCACTTGCCCACCCCATGGCCCCCCCCATGGGTCCCCACCCCTTTCCCCTAACTACCCACCCCTTCCCCCCAACCGCCCGTCTCTCTCTCTTTCTTTCTCTCTCTATGCGTGACTTCCTCCCTCTCCTCCCCCAGCTCGCCACCCGACTTCCTCCCTCTCCTCCTCCCCCAGCCCGCCGCCCGCCCTTCCCCTTCGCCTTCCTCCCTACCCCCCCGCCAGCAGCGCCGCCCTCTGTCGCCTTCCCCCGCCCTCCTGCTCCTCCCCACCCTCCTGCTCCTCGCCTTCCCCCGCCCTCCTGCTCCTCCCCACCCTCCTGCTCCTCGCCTTCCCCCGCCCTCCTGCTCTTCCCCCGCCCTTCTGCCCTTCGCCTCCTCGCCTTCCTCCTACCCCCTGCCATCTCTGCTATTTTCCCGCCACCCCGCCCTTCTGCCGCCAGCGCCTTCTTCTTCCCTCCCCCAGCGCCACACCGTCGCCTTCTTTTTCCCTCCCCCACACCATCGCCTTCTTCTTCCCTCCCCTAGCGCCACACCGCGGCCTTCTTTTTTCCTCCTCCCCCCGCCATCTCCGTCTTCTGCAGCCCGGCCCCCCGCTGTTTCTTCCCCTACCCCCCCCGGCGGCGTGTCCTCCTCCCCCCGCCATCTCCGTCTCCTCCCCCAGCCCGCCGCCCTCCCCCCTCCCTCCTCCTCCTCCTTCCTTTCTTTTTCCCTTCTCCTCATAGCCGCCGCCACTGGACAGAGTCGCCGCCCCACCATCGGACGAAGCCGCCATCGGACGAAGCCGCCACTGGACGGAGCCGCCGCACCGCCTGCCGCCTCTCTCCACGCCGCCACCACCACCTCCCCGCCACCACCACCACTAACCCTAACTACCTCCTCCACTAACCCTATTCTGGTTAGTACACTAACCCTAGTTAGTTCCAACCTAACTAACCTAACTAAGAACACTAACTTTAGTTAGTTCCCTAAACTAACCCTAGTTAGTTTACTAACCCTCCTCTAGTTAGTTGACTAACCTAACTATAGTTAACCTTCCTTCAGGACAGGTTCATGCCTGCCAAAACGCCATCCCACTATTTGTCCAAAGAGCTTTTCACAGCTTCCAGGATGGTGCTGAAAGGAGTTGCTATTGATTGAAGCACTTACCTCCTCACTAAAATGGATCAGCATTTTGTTAAAGTCACGAGGGGTAATGTTACCAATGTTACCTATGGATCATATTTGTCTGCCTTCTTGACCTATTCAGGTTTACAGAAGACTGTGCCTCCACCTCCTCCATCAGATCCAGTACCTCCTCCACCTTCCGAAGAGTCAGCACCCATTGACATTGAGGATGATGATTCTCCGCCTCCCCTGGTCATACAGCGCCAACGCTTGAAGAGGGTAGCGGATAAAGCCCCTGCTGTACTTCCCTCAATGCCTATCCCTGCTACTTCTGGCAGTGAACTCCCTGGGTATCTCACTTGCAATAACCTGTTCCGAGCACATAGAGAAGGATCTTTGGAGATCTCAGTTCCCTCCCTGAACAGTCTCGTTTCAGGAGATGCCATTCCTTTCCTCTGCAAGGATATTCAAAGTTCCATTGAGTTGTCAGTGACAGCCTGTGTTCAACAGTTGTAGGCATCTTTCTATGAGGAGCTCATGCAGTCCAAAGACCAGTTGCATAAGGCAACATCTGAGTTAGCTTCTGCTAAGGATACCCTAGCAGATTTATTTAAGCAAATGGAACAGCAAACCCAACTGGTTGCCACTCAAAGCGATGAGATTTCTTCATTGAAGACCCAGTTATTCGAGACTCAATCCCAGGTTACTAAACTTTCAGCAGAGGAGAGGATGTCCAGCGAAGCGAAAGAATTCCAAGTTCTTTTAGATGACAAGCTTTCAGCTTTACAAATGGCTAATGACACAGTGGCCAACCAAGCCTCCCAAATCCAGCAGTTGCAAGATCAGCTTGCAAAGTCCCGCTCTGTTCCTCCAAGCCCTCCTGTTCCATTAATTCCTTCTCTTTCACAGCAGGACTTGGCTGCCCTACAGAGATAGGCTACTTTGTGCCCTCTATTCCAAGACAAAGTGGAAAGATTGCAGTCCAAAATGGACTTGTTATGGTCTACCTTTGAGCAGTTTCAGGAATATGTCTTACCAGACCATTCTTTCTTTGTCCACTACCACTTACAGAAGTTGGTCTTCTACATGAAGCTTTCCACGATGGATTTACCTTTTCCAGAGGATGGCTGGAGTGGGGCTTGGTCTGCTGAGTTGTTGACAGAGGTAGTCAGAATAGTCTTTGAAGATTCTGTCACGCCAGATACCATGTTGATGTCATACATGTATCTCCGAGGAGATTTGTTAATTCCAGATGAGGTAGATATGGCATGGTATGTGGGGGATGTGGTCTTACAGGCTGTTTTGTATGTCAATCATTTGGAGTTGCGCATAGCTGACATGTTCCAAAGTTATTCCTCCAAAGTAGCTGATTGTCAGGATAGTTCGTGGCATCCCATGATTGATTCGGTGGTCCTCAATCAAAGACAAAACACAACTCCTACCTTTGTACAAAGTACTAACCAACTGAGGATGGATCTCTTAACCTATCTTTCCAAACATAATCCATTTGATGCTACCTTCTTTGATGCCTATCATAGACGATCTCTTTTAGGACCTTCTGTTCCTACCCTCCTCTATTACCAACAAATGGCTCACCGCTATGCTATATATATTTTCCTTTGTCAATCTAATTCCACAATTATTTTACCACATCTTTTCCAACCTTCAAATTTTCCTCAAATTCCTATTTTCACTTACTGTTCCTTTATTGAGGATAGGGTATTTTCCCCTTCTCCACCCTGTCCTTCACCCCTCATTAATGTACCCTCCACATTTCCTATTTATCAGTTAACACCGTTCCTTAGTGATTCCTTACAAATTTCTGTCACTCCTTCTTTAACATTTTCTTCCTTTTATGATTTTTCCTATCCTTCCCTTCATCCACTTTCCCTTATTCCATTACCCTCTCCTAACACTTCCATATCTCAACCACCTCAGTTGGTTAGTGACTATGACGGTTTTGATAATCAGATTTCCAGAAGAAGGGGATGGAGTTCGGATGATTGCCTTACAGGACCACAGATTAATTGACCAGTAATTCCCGGAGAATGGACAGCTTCCAGTCAAGCTTATCAAAACTATGTTCATTTTGCCCAACAATATTCACAGTCTGCAGATCCCTCAGTGAGATTAACTGCTCACTTTGCTTGGTACCTGGCGTATATGCATAGGCACTCTCATACTGATTCAAAGCCTATTCCAAAGTTGTGTATGAATGTCAATGTTAGCATTGATTCCCAACAGCTAGAGATACTGTATTTTCATGCCCTCTGTTTGCCGAGCAGATACTTGGTCCTGTTGGAAAGGATGTGCTGTCTCTAATTTTTTCAAAATCCTCCTAAAAACTTTGTAGATGAATCCTTATCTATGAATCGATTCCGACAGCATCAATCTTTTAAGAGGGATCATCTTCATTGATACCTTTCCAATATATGGTGGAAGCTTTTAATGAACAACTTTCTTTTTTAAGGAGTCATTCAGATGGTTGTGTTGTGTATTAGTGTTTGTGTTGTGAGTTTATTTATGTCAAACGAACGTGGTGGTTTCCTATTGGATTTCGTGTACGAGCTATGTTTTGGAGATTTGTAGAGATGGGGTCGTGGTTGCAGAGTTGAAGCTGATGTTGAAGAAGAAGAAGCAAACTCTTATATCCTTTACAAATTTGTGGAGATTTTTAGTTTGATAAGAGGTGTTAATGTATAAAGAGTTTTCCTTTCTTTATATTTTTATATCAGAAACAGGTTATAAGTTGGGGTCGTGGTGGATGCATTCTTTGTGAAAAGATATTGAAGATCAAAGTTGAGCTTTTCCCTGAACTTGTATTCCCTTTTTCCTGGGTCGCGAGGACGCTTCCTTATTAAGTGTGGGGATATGTTGAGTGTTGAAATGACTTGTTTTTTGGCTGATTTTTGTTGTTTTTGAGAGCTGAATGGTTGATTTTATGGGATGATTGATTGATTTGAAAGTGGTTTGAGAGTGTTTTAGATGATATTGATTGTGTCTTGGAAGTTTATGATGTTTGTTGATGGTTTTGTGATGTTCTGATAGGTTCTGAATGGTTCTATATACCTTCTGTTTTGTTCTGTTTTGGTCTGTTTTGTTTTGATTGTCTTCTGTAAGAAGGGAAGGAGTATTAATTGATGAAGAATGAGATATTATAGAAGTTTATTGAATGGTTTGTGAGAGTTTGAAATGGTTTGAGAGTGAGTTATGTGGTTTTGATAACCTTCTGTAACCTTCTGTAGGTCTTCTGTAGACTGTTCTGTATGCTTCTGTATGTATTCTGTGGAATGTATGTGTGACTTTGGGGAAAGTTTTCTAGCCTTGGAAAGAGGTGAATACAAGTGTAAAAGAGCTGAAAGAAGTGGAAGAAGTAGCTGCTGAAGACTCAAGAGAAGACTAGAGTGAAGTGACAGTAGTGAGCTGTGAAGAGACACTGTAGTGGCTCTGGTGACCCTTCATATCAGACATACCTCTTGGGAGGGGTATCCACGACCTAAGAGTGATTATTGGGAGTAATTTTGAGAGATTGTAGTGAGGACATGATGTAGCATTGATGGAGAGAGAGAGAGAGAGTCAGAGATAGCCAATTCTACTCAAACAGAGTGATTGTATATGAGAGATTGAGAGAGAAGACTATGAAGATATTGAAGATGAATACTATGTGATGTATTTCCATTCAAAGATGGTGTACTTCTTTGCTTTCTTTGTTCTATTGATGGATTTTGTGAAGATATTGAAGAATATGGTTGATTCTATTAAAAACCGTGGGAGATTTACATGATGCTGCATGAAGATTTGTTGTGCCTGGTGTTCTTTTCTTCATTGTGGTCATATGCAACATGATAAACAAGCTTGTTGATGTTACAAGATAGATTTTCTTGCAAGAGAATTCCCTTTTCCTTGGTGTTCCTCTCGAGGCTCCAAAATGATACTTGGGATCTTGTGTCATTGCCAAAGGGAAGGAAGCCACTTCCAAACAAATGGGTGTACGAAGTCAAGACCATTGATGGAAAACCCAAGTACAAGGCAAGGTTAGTTGCCATAGGTTATGCACAAAAAGAAGGGATTGACTTCCAAGAGGTCTTCTCACCTGTTGTGAAGATTACCACTTTACGTGTGCTTTTTGCTCTTACTGCTATTTTGGATTTAAAGCTGTATCAAATGGATATAAAAACAGCTTTCTTGCATGGTGACATTGATGAGGAAATCTACATGAAACAGCCCGAGGGGGCTTTGTAGTTCATGGAAAAGAGCAAATGGTGTGTAAGCTAAAATGCAGCCTGTATGGACTGAAACAAGCATCACGGCAGTGGTACAAAAAGTTTGACACTTTTTGCTATCTCATGAGTTTACACGCAGCCATGCAGATCATTGCTTGTACATGAAAAAAGGATACAAATGGCAGCCCCATCATACTTGTTTTGTATGTGAATGATATGTTACTAGCTGGGAAAAGAAAGACTAGCTTGGATGCTCTCAAAAATCAGCTAAAATCAACTTTCTCCATGAAAGATTTGGGGAATGCAAAGCATATTTTGGGCATGAGGATTCGTAGAGATAGAATGCAGAATTGTTGTTTTTATCTCAAGAAAAGTACATTGAAAAGGTACTGGACAGATTTGACATGGCTGAAGCTAAGCCTTTTGGGGTACCCTTACCTCCTTATCTCCAGCTTAGCAAAGCCAACAGCCCGAAAGATGACGTGGAAGCAAATGCTATGAAGGGACTTCCTTATGCATCAGCTTGTGGCTCTCGTATGTATGCTATGGTTGCTACTCGTCCAGACATTGCTCATGCAGTGGGAGTTGTTAGCAAGTTTATGTCAAATCCTGGCAAAGCACATTGGGAGGCTATTAAGTGTATTCTTCGATACCTTAAGGGTACACAAAGAAAAAGTATTTGCTATGGGCAGGGCGCACTTAGTTTGCAGGGTTATTGTGATGCAAACATGGCAGGTGACTTGAACACTCATAGCTCCACCAATGGGTATGTCTTTACAGTTGCTGGTGGGGCTGTTTCTTGGTATTCCAGGTTGTAGAATATTGTTGCACTAAGTACCATTGAAGCTGAATACATATCAGCTACTGAAGCTTCTAAGGAAGCTATATGGTTGAGCAGACTTGCAGATGGTCTCGGCATGTCTATGGGTACTGCAGTTTTGGGATGTGATAGCCAGAGTACTGTGTATCTAGCTAAGAATGTCATGTATCATTCACGCACAAAGCATATAGATGTGCGATATCACATTATCAGATAGATTCTGGAAGATGGTCAAATCACATTGACCAAAATTAAAACACAAGATCACCCTACAGATGTTCTCACTAAAAGTCTAAGCAAAGCTCAACACAGGCATTGCATTTGACTAGTGGGAGTTCGTTAGCTAGAGGTTCATATCGAACCTTTTAAGTGGGAGGTTGTTGGGATATAAAGGCCTGGTAACCTCCGTGTATAGCACACGCACATTGTACATGTGAATGTACCCTTTACGTGCCCTAAGTATAAATACATTTTATTCTTTGTGTACCAACACATTGTTGGTACACTCTTATCGTCTCGTACTTTCACTCTGCTCACTCTCTCTCAAGCGGTCACACTCACTCGTTCACTGCTGCTCGAGCTGCGTCCCTATCGCTTCCAACAACACTCCCTTGTTACGAAGATTGCTAGGGTTTGCATTGAGGACACACAGAGTGTACGACCACAACAGAAACACAAACACACAGACACAGACACAAAGGGCAAAACTCAAACCCTAAACGCAAAACTCAAAACTCAAACACAAAAACTCAAACACAAACAGAAGAAGGGAGAGAGAGAGCACAACTCTGAAGTGAATGAATGTAAGAGTGTACAGTATGCCCAAGGGCAGAGCAATGTCGAAGTGTGATGTCCACCGAAGACGGATCCCAAGTCTGTGACCACCAGTCAGAAAGTAGGAGTGCTTAATAGTGAATGGCAGCAAGCTGGTCACCAAAACGCAGCAGTCTAGAGGCTGGAAACTGGTAAACGCAGCAGTGTACCACCGATCGGGGCTGGAAACTATGCACAATCTGCTGTAAACAGCAGGCTGAAATAGTGTCTAAGAATGTCAGGGTCTGCAATGCTGAAAACACACGCTGGCTGACCCTACAGATGATGGACAGGAGGCTGAACAGCAGTCTGGGACAGTTTGGAGCAGTCGCCAGCAGCTGAGAGCTGTCGCCTACAGCAATGGACAGGCTGAAGATGATGTGGCTGATGATGGCTGGACAGTAGATGGAGGCAGGCTGCAGGCTGGAAACTGGGCGCCAACAGCAAAGGGTGTGTGGGCTGGTGTAACCTGCAAACAAGGATGATTGCTGAATGGGGGCAGCCTGTCTAATTATAGATGTGGAAGGGCGCCCCAAAAATTAGGGTTTCCACTAAACTTTCTCGAACCGCTCCCCGTTTTAGGGTTTCCACTGAACTCTTTCGAACCGCTCCCCGTTTTAGGGTTTTACTCTAAAAGAGCATTTTTAGTGTGTTTTGGGGCTGTTTAAGAGGCTAATCAACAAGTAATGCATATTTTAGCTCAACATCCCCATCTAGGGCCCACCTTCGGAATTGGCTTCACTCCACGCTGCACTTTCGCACAGCGCAAATCGCAGAGGCAGTTCTCATGGGTCAAGGGATCTTCATTATTCGACTCACCTCGGCGGACGCATCCCGTGAGCTAGTGGATAGCTCACCTTATACCTCCACAAAGGGGGTCATCTATATGGTTCCCTGGTATAGTGGAGGAATTCACACTCGACAACAGGTTTCTTAGATATCCGGTCACCTTACTATTCCCCGAACTGGTGGTAGAGTATCGTCAATTAGTGGAAAACTTTGGACGGCTCTTCAGCACAGTTCTTCCTGCCTCCTTCGCGGATGCAGTGATAGCCGCAAGAGTCCCAAAGGTATGGGTGGTTGTGAAAGATACAAAGAACATACCAAAGTTTTTGGAGATTCAGGCAGGCAGACACTCCTTTAGACAGCAAATTATAGTGACTGGGCAACCGAGGCAGTGCCTACGATGCCATGACTTTGGGCATCAAGCAGCAGATTGCACACGCTTAGGAGCCAAGGTTGCTCCACCCACAAGCCTGCAGGTGAACGCTGATAGCTTTACACGGGTCTAGCGATGAGAGAGAGGGAGAGGAGATGGTACGGGGGTCCTCAGTCAACCCCTCAGACACAACCACAGCAGCAGAGAGCAGGAGGGCGACCAACGGACACCCGGCAAAGCACCCCGCAACCCCCCCGACTCATCCCACCCAGCAAGATCACAAACCTCCACATACACCACCAACAGAGGCGTCACAAGCTACCTCACATGAGATCCCACAGCCCCCACACCCACCCCACCTCCCCATGGATTCCCCCCCCCCGACCCTAGCCCACAGCCTCCCCCTCCCAAGGCCACTACCCCCCCCACATCTGCCTCATACCTCCGATCACTCCACCATCCCTCGATCTTCCTCCTCCCCACCATCTCCCCCGCTGATCAATCCCCTTGATCCTCACCCAGTACAAGTGACCCCCCTGCCCATCCCCCCCTTTCCCACAGGAGGTGACGAGCCTCATACGCCTATATCCCCCCCTCACCAACAACCTAGCCCCCCCTCCCCACACAACCACCAGCTCATCTGTCCCTGCCACCCGTCACACTTTCCCGAGATAGGCATAGCTACTACCACAGGAGTTCTTCCACAGTGGTCTGTGGTCCTACTTGAGAGTTGCGGAACGCGGAGAGTTTCCACTACCTCTAGAGGTGGGGATCTTCGTCATCTGGAAGTCAGGGAGCGGCAAGGTCCATTTACTAGCACCACCGGATGGACCAAACTATGCTTTCTTCCTTCAGACCTCTCATTCAGGAGACTGGACGATGACACAAATAGAGGAGGAGGTGAAGGGCCAGGTGGCAAACATCATCTCCCAGTGGATGGAAGAAGAACTAGCACTCTTTTCCCGATAGTGACCACGTTGCGTGATGGATATTAACTAGTGGTCTAGAGCCAAGGTCCCACATCTAAGCATTATTTTTCGAACTCCTCCACAGTGGAAAGCACCAATGGATGTGATTGAGCGGCCCCTGGCATAGGCTGCCCTTTTCTACCAGTGTACAGAGTCACGCCTCTCAGCCTAGCTAATAGATGTCCGATATACAGCTGTGTTTGGAAACCCCAGTTGCCGCCCTACAGATTTTATCTCTCCTCTCAGCTATCGGTGCAGGTTTTCTCTCTCTTGCAACCTGCGTTTGCTGTTTTCTCTCTCCTCAACTTGTCGCTGTTGTTTTCTCTCCAATCACCTGCATATTTAGTATTTCTCTCTCCTCACCTGCGTTTTTAGTCTTTCTCTCTCCTGCACTACTGTCTTCATCAAATTCAATCTTTCTTAGCTGCATTTGTTGGTGTTTGACATCTGGAGGTTGCCTTGCTACAATTCACGATTCGTTTGAAGTACGACACACTCTCTAGCTCATTACCCCTGCCTTGATCCTTGAAATACAGGAGTTCGAGTCATTCACTGCATAGTGTGTTTTCTGCATGAGCATTGTATATTCAATAGTCATATCACTTTATTCATTCTCTTTGTTCATTGTCTCTGAGTTACCCTAACCCTAACTAAGTCCTTCTATCAATCTGTGCTTTGTCGTACAATGTTACTTGTGTTCTATGTTAGGGTATTTTCTTCACAAATGGGAGGTTGGGTGACAATTTAGACCATGTAATAGCAGTTGCTAGGGGTTGGACAGCTAGTGAAAGAGGGTTGATGGCTCAAACCTACAAGACAAGGATGGGCTGAATGGTGGGCAGTTTGTCTGTTTATAGACATGGAAGGATCCTCCTTGTTGAGCTAACATAAGCATTACATGCTGAATTACCTACTTAAAACAGCCCCAAAAATGCTCAATTAATAAAAACTCTTAATTAGTGTGCGGTTCCAAGAGTTTTAAAACGGTGCGCAATACAAGGTCTCAAAACTTTCCATAAATAGGCATGCTGCCCTCCATTTAGTCCAATCTCGTCTTTCAAGGTTTTAAGCCCTCTAGCTTCACTGCCCACACCCCGTTCATGAAGGACATCTCATCCAAAGCTACCCATTGCTGTCTATGTCAGACTTCTATCTCATGCCTATTTCCAACCTCCATCGTGCAATCTGCATCGATTTCTGCTATGTTTGCTGATCAGCCACATCGTTTGCAATTGGCGAATTGCTGAACTGCTACGTTTGTGATCTACAGCTGCTATACAAACTACCACATCATCATACCTATGTTTTTGTTGACGTTAGCTTGTCACATCATCATACCTGCGTTTTTACTACCGTCAGCCTACCATGTCATCATCAGCTTGCTGCAATTTCTCTCTTCTCGAGTACCTTCATTTTTAATCTTTCTTCTCCTCACTATCCATCTGCATCAAATGCAACTTCTAGAGCTGCATTTGTCGATGTGCAACCCTCGGAGGCTGCCTTGCTATGTTTCGAGGTCCATTCCAAGTACGACACTCTCTCCAATTCACACTCTCTCTGTTGGTCCTTGAGACACAGGAGTTCAAGGTTCGGTATTCATTCACTATATAATGTGTTTGCTACACAAGCACTGTATTTTCAATAGACATTCACTTCACTATTCTTCATATTCATTGTCTCTGAGTAACCCTAACCCTAACTATGTTCTATTAGTTTGTGCTTTGTCATACAATTCGTTTTGCGTTTTCACTATTTAGAGCATTTCTTCACATGGTATCAAAGCCAAGTTCTCTTTGAGATACCTAGGACTCTAATCCGAAGGCACATCTGTCGCAAAAGCAGGAACAATAGGAGGATTAGATGATTTCGAACACTTCCACATTGCTTTAGTCTCCACAACCAAACATGTCCAGAAACAATCAACAGCAAGCCTCCCAACTTGCCATTGATAAATCTAGCATGGCTAGAGAGACTTCAAAATACCATGAAGTCCACCGACTATATGACATTTCAAGTGCGCAGATGATCATTCTTATATTTCCCAACCAACATTTGTACAGGGGTCATGGGTCCTAGTGCCTCCACCTCCACCATCAGTACCTTATGGAAACATTCATGTTCCAATGCCTCCGCATCAATCAACACTCTTGGGACACTCACAACCTGTTTCAGCCTACCAACCTGATCCATCACTCTCTTATCTACCACCACCAAATCCACCTTATCCACCTCCATATCCTACAACTACCTATCCCCCATCCACATCCCATTCATCCTCGTTAGCCAAGCATGCATTTTCAAACAAGACTCATTTTAAAAGGTCAAATTTTACCACTTGGTCGAATTTATGAGATGTGTTTTGGATTACCAAGGTTTGTGGGAACCTGTCCTCAAATAAGAACCCCAACTTTTGACTCCCACTAGTTTCCATATGAGGTTTGTCGCTCTTGGAAGAGCCAAATGTTAGAGAGAAACAATGCAGAAGTGAATGACCAAGACAAAGAGTGAACAAAGAGAGAAGAGAGAAAGAAGAAAGAAAGAAAGATATACTAACGTCTACATAAGGCCAATGTGGCCTATGAGACAAAATCCAGAGTACATCCATGTCTAATGTCATCTCATCAGTAAGGTAAAGATAACATTACAAATAAGTGGGTGGCCTATGAAACAATACCGAAAATAACTATACGATGGGACTATACTACAGTTGAACCATGTGTAGTGTTGTTCCATCGATAGAAAAGAAAAGGAAAGGAAAGGAGAACCAGATCTGATAGAACCATGTACAAAAGTGTGGTGGAGACTGGGTTGTAGCTGATCTCAAGATCTGCACATGATCTCAGCTACGATGCGGTCCCTAGTTGTTTCACTGATATGCTTGGTGGTGAGTCTTCAATGTCTCGTGATAATGGCTCTAATCCGACTGTGGTGCGGCCTCCTCGGACGTGGTCCTGGTAGACGGGGTCGTTGTGCTTGACAAAGGGAAATAGCTCTATCCAATGTGACTCCACGATGTGGCCTGTAAGGTGTCTGGTGGGGTGGCACTGTCTCCGCTAGGCTGGTAGTGTCAATAGGGTCGGCTCTGTAGAAGAAGTCTGTCACTACTCTCTGTGTGTGTCCCTCTGGGTGAGCTGGCCTCCTATCTCGCAGTAGAAGTTGTCTTTAACTCAAATGCTGAAAGAGGTAGAGGCAGAGGTAGAGGAGGCTGATCTGGAGGCCGTGGTAAAAATCAGAATATACAGCAAACTCAAGAAAACCAGTCCTATGGAGGAGGGCGTGGTAACTCTAGAGGCAGGGGGAGCCAAAGAGAATTGGTGGATGGCAAAGAGGGCAAAATGCAAACAGCAATGTTGAATGCTACTACTGTGGTAAAATGGGTCATATGGCTAAAGACTGCTATAAAAAGCAGAATGACATCATGAATGAAAATTTGCAACAAGGGAATTATACATCTTCTAGTAGACAAGGTGATGACAGAAATGAGCATTTGTTTATAGTGCAACACATGACCATTTCTGTGACAAGTGTAGAAGAAAGCAACGATGTGTGGTATGTTGACTCAGGTGCATCAAACCACATGACAGGTCATGCAGAATGGATGCAAGATGCAAGGAAAATGGAAAAAACAGGATTTGTGGAGACTGGTGATGATACTGCACATCCTATTGTGCAGATTGGAAAAATTCATTTGTCTATACAGGATAAGAAAAAGAAATACCTATCGGATGTATTTCATGTCCTGAATATCACCAAGAACCTGGTTTCCGTTGGTCAAATGGTTGAGCAAGGCTTGCAAGCCAGATTTAATCCTCATGGATGCTTTGTTGAGGATATGAAAAATAAAGGTCGCTTGATAGCAAAAGGAAAGAAGAAGGGCATAATGTTTACGTTGGATGCAGACATGCCTGAACTGAGTGCAGCAATGTTTGCACATGGGACCGGTGTAGTTGCAGATATTGATATCTGGCATAAATGCATTGGTCATGTTAATGTACAGCAACTTGAATCAATGCAAGCCCAAAATATTGTTGCAGGATTGCCTAAATTCAAGGTTGCAGAAATGCATAAGGTATGTAGCCTATCAATTTGGAAAACACGCAAGGAAACCATTTTCTAGACATATTCAAGAGAGTAAGAAGCCATTGGAATTAATCCACTCTGATGTGTAGACTACTAAAGATGCATCTATTGGAGGCTGTCATTATTTTGTCACTTTTATTGATGATTATAGCAGAAAAGTTTAGGCGTATTTTATGAAAAAGAAAAGTGAAGTTTTTGGGCATTTCAAAACTCTTAAAGCTATGGTTGGAAAAGAAACAGGCCTGCAATATAAAATGCCTAAGGTCAGATGGAGAGGGAGAGTACCTCTCAAATGAGTTTACAAGGTTCTTGCAGGAGCATGGAATAAAGCAGCAAAATTCATGTAGTCATACCCCACAACAAAATGAAATTGCAGAAAGAAAAAACAGACATATTAGAGAGGTATCTCGTGCCATGCTCAATGAAAAAGACCTGCCAGAGTTTTACTGGGCTGAGGCAATTGCTACAGCACTCTACATAATGAACATGACTCCCACTGCAGCAATACATGGCATAACTCCAGAGGAGAGGTATACTGACAGGAAACCAGATATTTCTCATTTGAAAATTTTTTGTTGCATTGCCTATGTTCATGTGCCAGATGAGTTGAGATCCAAGTTGGATCCAAAAGCTGAGAAGTCTATCTTTATTGGTTACTCTCTACAGAGAAAGGGTATAGATGCCATAACCCTTCTACTCGTAAGTTTACAGTGAGCAGGGATGTTTTTTATGAGATGAGTAGCTGGTATAAACCAGTAAATGTGATTGATAATGTAGATGCACAAAATGGTAATACTGCAAAGAATGCACAGCAGGAGTCACAAGATATTAGTGGACCTGGAGTGTCCTCTAGCAGTGGTTCACATTCTTCGCCATGGACAGATAGATTGAGATCAGGAGAATCTTCTCAAAGCAATGCAGATAATGGTATGCAGGTATCACGAAAAGGAAAAGAGAAGGTAGATCAGCCCATGTTTGATGTGAATGCAGATCACTCTTATGTGGATGGTGAATCCAGTGACTCAGAACAGAGCATTGATGATGAGTTGGGTATTCCTTCTGTTGTTACACCTGGAGTAAGGAAGACCAGGGATGTTTTGAGAGCACCTGAAAGTGAGCCTACTTTGCGCAGGTCTACCAGAGCTAGGTATCCTGTGGATAGGCTGAAATATGATGGATTTACAGCCATTCACTATGCCTATATAGTCAAAGTGATACAGGAACCAGAACCCACTTCTTTTGAGCAAGCCATGGGAAAAGAAAAATGGAAGAAAGCCATGGATGAAGAAATGGATGCTTTGGAAGAAAATGCTACATGGGAATTGGTACCTTTGCCTAAAGATAAAAATGCAATTGGTTGTAAGTGGGTTTATAAGGTGAAGCACAATGCAGATGGTTCTATGAACAGATACAAGGCAAGATTAGTAGTCAAGGGGTATGCACAAACATATGGCAATGATTATGAAAAAACATTCAGTCTAGTTGCAAGGATGGCAATCGTAAGAGCAGTCATTGCTATGGCTGCATCAAAGAGATGGTCTTTACATCAGATGGATGTAAAGAATGTCTTCTTACAAGGTGATTTGCAAAAAGAGGTCTATATGGAGCATCCACCAGGTTATGTGCATGTTGTTCATCTTGAGTTTGTTTACAGGTTGAAGAAAGCCTTGTATGGCTTGAAGCAAGCATCTAGAGCATAGTCTGACAAGATAGGAGAGTATCTTGCCACTATTGGCTTTTAGATTTCCAAGGCAGATTTCTCACTTTATGTGAGAAAAATAGAGAAATGTATTATGCTGCTTGTCATTTATGTTGATAATTTGATTATCACAGGTGATAGTGATAAAGATACTCTTCATGTGAAAATACTATTGAAGCTGAAGTTTGAGATGAAAAGGTCTTTAGCTTCCGGCCCAATCGGTTCTTCTCAAAGAGCAACCAATCCTTAAAGCTGGAGAAAGCCTCTAACTTCAACTTCAAGAAATAAGCCCATGTCATCCTACTGTAATCATCCACAATGAACATGAAATACAAGCTCCCTCTAAGGGACTCCGTCCTCATCAATTCACAAAGATCGGTAGAAACAAACTCCAAGGGTGCTGAAAACTGCCTCGAAGCCTTGTTGGGAACAGCATCACGAGTTTGCTTCCCACGGATGCACGAGACACAAGGCTGCTGGCTCACCACAATATCCGGCAAACCTCGAACAAGCTATCCCTTTGACACCTTCTAAAGGTAATCATAATTAAGGTGGATAAACCAAGCATGCCAAAGCTCAGACTGAGTTTGTGAACTAAGAAGAAGAGAAGTCAAGGCAGAAGAAGACCGCTACTTGTAGACTCAAGTCTCCTCGTAAACTAAAGAAAGAACCTGCCTTGATCCACGATCAAGAATCCGAAAAGAATCTACATCAAATTCGACCAGGAGGCCAAGGATACAAATCTTGTGCACAAAAAGTAGATGGTACCCCAAGGCCAACACATGAAGTACCTCGGAGGTATGGGCGCCTTCTCGTCCATCTAGAATAAGATGCATGTTGCTCCATCCTTGTATAGGAATAGACGAACTATCACCAATGAGAGTCTAGCCATGCGAAGGCCACAAATGAGCAACACCTGCTAAAGAAGGAGTCAAATGCCGTGAGGCACCACTGTTAACAATTCACTCCCGAGTATATGGGGCCGTCAACGCAACATTAGAAGTCGTCAAGGTCAAATCTTCAACCACCTCTAAGTGAAGGAAAGCAACTGATGAGAAAGCAGCCACCATTCCAAAATCCTTTGAAGATTTCTCCTTCTCCTTCTTCTCCTTGTTAGGGCAATCCTTCTTCTAGTGACCTAGTTTGCCACAAATATAACAAATAGACTCCTTTTCTTTGTCCTTCTTGGATTTTTCTCCTTCTTTTGGTCCTTCCCCTTCTTCTAAGAGGACTGACCAACCAAGGCCTTAGATTTAGAAACATTGTTCCCTTTCAATTGCTCCTCTTGGTCCGAGACCATAGGAACCAACTCTTCCCACCAAAGAGTCTCAAACCACCCTGAAGCAATCAAGGTGGAATAAAAACCACTAAAACGGGGTAGTAATTGTGAAAGAAGAGTTATCGCCTTGTCTTCAAAAGTAATTATCTTCCCTACATTTTGTATTTGCATCTGGAGCTACCTTAGCTTATTGATATGCTTCTACATAGAACATGACTTATGGACACTTAATGATTGTACATCTGATCAAGCTCTCAATGCTTGTACATCTGATCAAGCTTCAACCATATCTATCAAGCCACCGTCAAATGCTCAATTTGAGAGATAACAACTATAGTACATGAGAGAAATAAAAACGAGCAAATGAGAGCATTGAGTTTATCCCAATGTGCCTGAGCCTTTGCCAACACCACCTTATCACTAGAAGAGAGTATGGACTCGTCTCACGAAGAAGGACGAAGAATAGCCTCCGTAACAACCTCTGCCAAATCATAGGACTCCAAAATGGCAAGCATCATGACCCACCAAATGCGGTAATTCTCGCCATCAAGCTTTTGATATGATGGAAGAGCTGGTAAGATGGGCACCTTCTGATTCGTGATCATCTGAAATTTTGTCTCGGCCTCAAAAGACATCTTCACCTACAATGCCTACATAAAACACAAAAAACAGCCCCCTCTAACTATGAGAATACAACCTGCTAGGGCTCGTCTACTCATCCTGCTCTTTCTTCACCCACACGAGGCAATGAAAAGGTAAAATCTGCACTTGAAGGCCCAAAACATAGCCTTCTTCCTTCTCTAACAACAAAAACCAAGAATAGCTTCAGCAAATCTTCTCCTTTCTTGCACGCCCACGCTCACCTCAGCCTTGTTCTAATGCGCAACCCTCCTACTCATACTTGAACACGGAAAATGCAGCCTTGTCTCGTGCTGAAATCTCCTCTTCAGATGGGTCTTTCCATGCTCTAATACCATGTCAAAGTGAAGCAATGTGGAAGTGAATGACCAAGACAAAGAGTGAACATAGAGAAAAGAGAGAGAGAGAAAGAAACAACGAAACGCAGAAAATTTGCAGTGAAGAATGTTGTATAAGGATGCAGATGTATACACGGGTGCAAAGAGAATGTCTGCGTATATCTCCACCTCGAAGATCTCAATCAACCCCGAGGGCAATCTATAGCCTGACATCTGGGATGCAAATATATACACGGGTGCAAAGATAATGTCTGCATATATCTCCACCTCGAAGATCTCAGTCTCCGCCGTCAACCCCGAGGCAATCTATAGCCTGAAATCTGGGAGACCAACTATGGAAGCCTAGTGAAACCAGGGCCAATAAATAGGCCAACAAGAAAGAATGAAAAAGACCAGGTTGGCTGCATTAAATGCAGCCGACTAACAACAGTGTTGTCCGACCAGCCTGTCCGACCAGGCTGCCACGTGTCAGCTGCCCCTGTCCGACCTACCACGTGTCATCTGCACCAACTACTCTTGCTGCTCCTTCCTGTCTAGGGAATGACCAGCTGTCCAGCTCTAACACCAAAATCCCATAGCCATAGTTAAGTTGATGCAAGGTCTCCTTCCTGAATTCCATTCTCAGCTCCAACACTTTGACCTCCCTGTTTGAAACTTTTGGTAATTTACTTTTTAGGGCTGCCTTGAGGACCTAATCAATGGACAAATTAATTTTTAGCTCAACAGAAAGTCATCAAGGGATACGTGTAGAAGATGCTTCCGGTAGAAAGCCATCTTCGTCCCTAGGTCCTCACTAGGTGTCATGCATGTCTTGGCTGTGTGTATCTAAATAATGTCCATCCTAATGATGCAGTTCAACTCCTCTCAGCTAAGCTCCACGTGAAAGCAATCCAAGTTGTACTGTAGTGGTGGGAGGTGATCCATGTGTAATCCATGTACCCATAACCATGCATTTGTCCGAGCATACTGGCAATGTGCTACAGGCTCGCAACATATCTCAAGGCAAATGTATGTTTGGTACTACTTGTGATGAGCCTCTATTCATCTTTTCATTTCTTGCCCAGTTTCCAGATAGCTTTGAGACTTCATCTCCAGAGAGTGGACCTCGCTGACAGGTCTGAGAATGCCGATCCATTCTTCGGTCTTAGGCAAGATGTCATCCATGGCCAAGTTGCAATCCGATCATCCTTGCCTCTTTCAGTTCATGCGATGGACTGGTCTTTGGCACATTTAGCAGACTCACAATGCATTTATCTTTCATTTAGCTTTGGTTATCCCTAGTCAGGCTGCTCCATGCATGGACACTGTTTGCTCCACCCCTATTGCGCCCTCTCTATGATCCCCTTCTTTTGTTCTTGTAGAATGGTGTTTTAATAGCCTTTTGGCTTCATGAGTATTTGCTACTGGTCTTTCAGGCTTAGCTGGCCTAAAGGCCTGATGTAAATTTTTCTACGAATTAATTTAAACTTCATGGGAAAAAAAGGAAAGAGACTCTATTATTTCTCTTCCACTGGCTGCAAACTTGGTGGATCTTATTCAGCCATTTCAGTTGAGATCTTGTTGGCAGGTTAAACAGAAAACTCTGATTGAGAATTTGCACGATCCTTCCTACCAATCTTATAAATTCTTTCGGGGTTTGTATGCTTCTCCTACCTAACAAAAGACTTAAGCATGCAAAGGGTCAAATAGTTACAGATCCACAAACCATTGTGCATATGTGCAGAAGTTATTTTCTGAAACTTCTTGGTTCTACATAGTCTCCTTCTAAGCAGATTTCTCATGCTGAATGGCAGGATAAATCATACTCTCCACAAGGTATTGGATGTTTGGAACCTTTTTGGGCATACTTCTAGCCTCCATATCAATGCTGCAAAATCCTCCATTATCAACTACTCTGAATCAGATTAGGAGTCCTTGGGATGGCAAGGTGTGGTAATATGTATCTAGGGTATCCCTTGGGTGTTGATGTTCAGCCAAAGCATTTTATTGGAATGGATTTCACATAAATTGGAGACTAAATTTGTTTATTGAAAATCCCAAGCCTAGCCATTCCATGTTCATGTTCAAAGTGGCACTGATTATCATGCTACCAATGCTTACTTATTTTTTGCCACTTCTGCCCTAGATTGCCACTACCTTGAATGATCTTACCATGCATATCTATTTCATACTATGGAAAAAGGACTCATTGCATGCTCATATTTCTTGGAGCCATGTTTGCATCCTGAAAAGCATAGATAGTGAGCCTATTCTAGATGCTAGGATTCATATGGTGGCTCTTTATTGGTCACTTTTTTGCACTATATGCACTAATCATCACCTATGGGTCTCTATCATCCTTTTCTTTTTGCAAGACCAAGGTCTCATGTATAGTAAGACTAGTATTCAAGGCTTGTGGTGGCACATCCTTAACACCGATGCCCATTTCTCGACATCTTGCTCTTTTATGGTGACTCATTTAATATGCTCATGAAAGGTAGTTCTTTAAAAGGTGCATTAGCATCCAACAAAGAATCGCTTGGAAGCTAACTCTTTTCAAATGGAATTGTTGGTTGTGTCAAAGCTACTATCTTGGGATGGAAAACATGACGACCAACCAAAATTTAGTCAGATGGCACATCTAGGCTTGTCTTCTGTTGTTGATGCCACTATAGTGGGCTGCAATGTGTTGATGTCTTTCTGCATAGCCAAGAAGCTGTTTTGGACCCCTCATAGATATCGTGACTTGTGGGGTCGAATTGTGACGGTATTGTAGCATAGGCAGCCCCTTCCCACCCTTGAATCTAATCATCCTTGGCAAGATTGAGATCTTGTAGGCCAACTCAATCTTGAAAAGGCTTTGGCTAACCAAGTGTATCATTTGTTGATCAAAGATCGCCATTGGATAGTCACCAAAGCCAATGTTTTTTGAGACCTGCATAAATCTAGGGCCTAGTGGAAAATGATTATGATGGAAGGTTGGCTAAACAAGACTCCGTTCAAATGTAAGGTCTTTCTTTGGAGAGTATTGGTTGACAAACTTCCTCTTGCCTCCACTCTTTCAAAGCACAAAATCTCAAACAGCAATTACTTTTTCAACATTAAATTGTGGAATCCTCATGTCACAAATTTGGGAGTCTTTATCAAGGATTTGGATAGAGATAGTCCACAGACTTCGTGGGAGATAGGAGAGGATGCAAGGCAGCTTTGAGAGGATGAGGAAGAAAAGAGAGGCTTTCCTACAGATTTGGGATCCAGACACCTTCTTTCACACTACCCCTAAAGGTGTTATTAATAGAATTCTCTTTTCTTGGGGGAAACAAACACCTCTCATCTCGCAAATTTATTTCCTACCCTTTAGCCAAGAAAACATGGACCCTCTCGTCTAATATTTGGAGAGTTGTGGTTAGGCCGTCGCTATGCCCCTCTGTATGACTCGTCTTTGCTAAGGCAAAATATCCCACTTTGGTGCAACCACATATGAAAATTTTGTTCTACATTCTCAAATTTTGGGGCTATTAGCACAACTGGGCCACCTAGAATGCATTTGTTTTCGACTCAGCTGCTTATGTCCAAGGACATATTGAAGGGTTTAGATCTCATTCAGTGCGTTGGTCTTCTTCCTAGGGAGGATTTGGTTCCTTGGCATACGGCAATCTCTTCTACTTCTTTGCCATGACTTTTGTATTCCTTTTGTGATTTGATATAATATAACTACTCATTATGAGCATAAAAAGAGAATGACTCCAATTAAATGCAATGTATTTCTTTGGAGAGTGTCAATTACCAAACTTCCCCTTGTCTCCACTCTTGCAAGGCACCAAATCTTGAAAGGAGATTGTTTTCTTTTTGCATTGCCAGTGTGGAATCGTCTCATCATAGATAAATTCATGCCTTTTAGCAAAGAAAATTTGGACACTCCTATCTCATATTTGGAGAGTTGTGGTTGGCCTGCTGTTGTGTGCTTCTAACTAGGTCTTTGCTAAGGCAAAATATCCCACTCCACTGCATCCACGTATAAAAATTTTGTCCACTTTCTCACTTCAATGTTAAGGCAAAATATCCCCCTCTGGTGCAACCACATATGAAGATTTTGTTCTACTTTATTAGATTTTGGGGCTGGTGGAATAACAGGTCACTGATAACAAAACACATTTGTTTTGACTCCGCTCTGCTGGTGTCCAAGAACATATTGCTGGTCTTCTTCCTAGGAAGGATTTGGTTTCTTGGCATATGGCAATTTCTTCTATTTCTTTGTCGTAACTTTTGTGTTTCTTTTGTGATTTGATATAATATAACTACTCATTATGGGGAGAGAGAGAGAGATGGCGTATCAAAAACAATAGACAATGCAAACCTCTTGGCATCGATGTGGATCTCCTTGATCCGTACATAAGTGGGTTGGGAAAAAAGATATTATGTATTTAGATGCGGAATCTCTAGCTGAGTAAAGTCACAAGGATGCTGAAGAAGATGAAGTAGGCACACACCACAAGTTAGCAGTTGATCCATTGGGCCCGAGTGCTTTGGAGTTCATAGAGCCAAGAACAAGTCCTCTACAAAAGAAGGGTGATACATTCCAATATATGCTAGGTCAAGGTAACAGCTTGATGAGTGGATACGTTCATGCAAATGAACAAGGCATCCACTTTATTGGATGATGAGTATGTAGTGGCATTTGGGGGACCAAATTGCAGCAAATCAGAGCCTTCCATGAGTGCACTGTCATCTTCTATTTTACAAGCTGAACTCCCCTCATTGCCTATACCTGGGCATGGCTTGAGGCATTACTCTTTTGTCATCATTTGTGTAAGGAAGCTAATAATGGACAAAAGCAAGCTCCTCTAGTTGAGGAGATTTATGATGGGTCACAAGGATTCTTTGAGGCTCTCTTTTCACCCTAGAAGCTCGTGCTTAAATAATGCAAAACATCCCTTTGTTACTGGATGGACAGTTAGTTCATGTTGTTCCCTAGCTAGCCACCGAGGAATTTCAAGATGTTGTAAGGCAAGCGTGTCCCATTTGAGTGGAGGTCATAAACTTACCCTTGCCTCTCTGGCAGTTTCTTCCTTTGGTTGGTAGAAAGCCATCTTTGCCCCAAAATATTAGATAGGCACCAATCAAGTCCAAGTTGTAGGTAGCTAAAAAGCATCCATCATAATGATCTTGTTGATCTCCTCTTAGTTGAGCTCTAAGAAAGGGGAATCCAAGTTATACTAGAGGAGAGGTGGAAGGTGATCAATATGTAGCCCATGCAGCTACAACCATGTGTTTGTCTAAGCATACTAGCACTTCACCTTGCAATGCTAGATGTCTAGATGACTCTAGAGCAAGTCTAGAGTAAATATATCTCATGAGGCTCCAAAGCTTGTGCATAACAATCACTATCTAGAAAGGGCCTCAACCATAGTAGATGGTGCTCCCATATCTACTCTGATTATCTCATGCGGCACTAAAAACTTACTCATAATCAACCGCGAGATCATCATCATTAGGGACTTCTCCATGTACTCCCATCCGTCATAAACCTTTCTTATGATAGAGACTCGATCCTTGAATAGAAGCTCCATATAAGAGTGTTGAACTCTTCTTATGATAGAGACTCAATTGCTCTACCGTAGCTCTCCTCTTATAATAGAGACTCGGTCTTCGAATAGAAGCTCCATATAAGAGTGTTGATGTAACCAATGTGTGAAAGAGCAAAGCCTTGTCTGAGGGTCCTGGAAGTGTATCCACATGCATTGGTTCTCCATAGCTCCTAATGCCAAATAGTCTCAGGTCAATCTATCCTCCGCTACTCTCCTTAGGGAAAATCTTGGCCCTATGAAAGTGGCTTCAGTAGACGTATCTCTAGATCTACTCCACTATCTCCCCACCATATGTAAATTGAGGTATCAATCGCCTAATCCACTAGGTGGAGGTGTTAAAAACCATAACCTTGGTCTTCCCAAGGTTCATCATGAGGTCTCTCTCCTAGCAAAAAGCATGTAGTACATCTAGATGGAGCTGCAACTCCTCTAGAATATCTGAAATAAGCACAATATCATATGCATACACTAGTAGAGGCATCAATACTCCCCAAAGTCTAGGTGCATCTCCTCCCAATCTATCAATATTATCTAATAATTCATCAATGTATAGCACGAAGAGAGTGGGTGAAAGGAGGCAACCATGCTTTGCTCCAATAGTGCTAACGATCTCTTGCAACATCCCTCCTGAAGTTCAAAACTATCCAATGGGGCTGACTCATACAATATTAGAACAGCCCACCACATCTCAACAAGGACCCCCAAATCCTGTAGTCTCTGCATGAACTTGGGTTGTGGCATTATATCAAAAGCTTTACAAAAGCCAACAAAGCAACAATAGATCAGCTCCCCTCTGCCCTACCCTCCTCAATGATAGCTCAAAGTATGAGGATATGGTTACGTGTGGAATGCAACTAGTGAGAACCATAGGATCTCCAAGTTTCAAGATTGGTTCTATAGTATTAGCTAACCAATTGGTAGGAAAGCCTTCATAAAAGGCCCTGTTGAATAGGTGGGCTAGTGGTGGCAATAACACCTCTTCGGCATATGAGAGGTGCTCTAGTACCAATCCATCATGGTCATATGCTCGACCATTCTGGAGTCTAACGATGGCATCTCAAACCATACTTGTGCTAAACAAGGTGGAGCATATGGGTTTGCTCTTTGGTAGTCAAGGGAGAGGAGGCTGTCCAGACACATGGAAGAGCAAGGTAGCATGTGTACCATGTCTCTAGAGAGGTGATAGGGATATGGGTTTTGGGCTCTTGAAATGCCTTCCACGCCACCTTGTTGTCCTGCCCCAAGAATAATAGATAGAACTCATGATCTAACTAGACCAAGAATCCCCTCTTCTTCCTCCACACTAGGCAGCGAAAGATTGTGCATGTCTGGCTATGTGTGTAGCTTCTTGTGTCTCCTCATATTGGAGGCAAGCATGAGTTTTCCAACAATCCTTATCATACTGGCTTTTTTGCACGACATTCTTGCTCAAAGGGATGAGAGGAGGGCGAGTGTGAGGGAATTATATGGTAGCCAAGGAATGGAGTATGAAAGCGAGCTCTATCATGAACTCTTCCAAGGGTATGTATGGATCCATGTACTACAATGCCCAACACATGTGGTCTAAATAGGAACTTACCATCTCTATGGTAAAATGATACCTAGGGAATCACTGCAAGCATCTCCATGGTGGGGGTCGAACCATACTAGTTGTTGGGTTTGACTCACGCCTACACTCACAAAGGAGTGTCAGTGATCTTCAGTAGGACATTGGGGCACTTTTTACTCTCCATATGAGAGGTTTTTCCCCCCACATTTATTCCTTTTATTTTATGTGCCTATGTTACACAATTTTAGGCACTTATCGTGTTTCACACACTTTCGGTGTGAACACCCTCTTACAACCCTAAGGTTTAAGGGTTGTACTTTGTACTTGCACCTTACACTTGAGATTTTGCATTGGGTGTCGTGCTCTCACACTCTGCATTCTACTCCACTCTCATCTGAGCTTCGATCTCTTCCTTCTCTTACATTCTTACATTTGGTATCAGAGCAAATTTCAGCTCCACCAGCTGAGCCGCCACCAACAGTCTTCAACTCCACATCTCCCTATGAAAGGCTGCTGCTCCAGTCACCTGCACCAGAGTAGTGAGCCTGCCAACCTAGGTCCTGCCTGCCTGCCAACACCACCACAAGACTAGCATCTTGTCCTCCCTAAGGGAGCTCCATTCCTGTGCACCGCCCAGCCCCAACCTGTGCCTTCTGCCCGCCACCAACACTACAGGTGCCTGCCTCCATCTGCGCCCACCCCCTACGCCTAGACGTCGCCTACAACCTGCTCCAGCAACTCCAACAGGCGCTGCCTGCCTGGCCTTGAACTGCTTGACTGCACCTCCACCCGCTATGATTGAGCACCACCTGCACGCCTCCACGACTAGATCCACCACTATCCTATGAGCTCAGCTCCAATAGCGCCCGCCAAGTCTGCCTGATCTACTCAAGTCCTGCTCTACTTAGACAAAGTGAGGTAAAAGAAAATTTTCCCTTTTTTTTTAATTCAAATTTTATCCACACAAAGGGGCTTGTGTCCGGGAAGCATCTCTCTGCTTTAGCAAGTGTCTGGGACACATTTCACGCAGAGATTTTGTGCAATTCTGGATCAGAATTTTGGGCCTTTTGTTGTCAGCTTAGAGATTGGCAAATATACATCTATGACAGTCTGAAATAGACTGATTTTGTGTATTTTGGGACCAAAAATTATGGGGCTTTTGCATTTTCAGTGCTACTGAACATTAAATGCACCTTGGAGAGCATGCATTTCAAACAGTTTTGATAAGAGTGTGCTTCAATTTGCTAATTACAACAAAGTACTTGCTGTAATTTCTAGAAATTCTGAGATTTCCAGGTTGGTCCAACTTGAGACATTGCTCTTTTGCTCTCTGATCAGCGTCATTTATCATGGCAAATCAGGGAGGTGATGTATTTACTTACGTATCCACGGAGGATAGGTTGGATGGTAATAACTATTCCCTCTGGTCCTTCATGATGAATGTGCTGATTGCGAGGAGACTTTGGGACTATGTCAGTGGTGAAGTTAGGTCCAGTGTTTTTTTTCTTTTTGCATTTTGTTCCGATTGATGAATTTTGCAAAATTAATTTTTGTGTGATTTTTCATGGTTAATTTTTCATCTTTTTCCATGAGAACCTCCCTATTTGCTGTCAATTATGACAAACTCATTGTCCGTGCCATTCCCCCCATCGCCTTGCCTAGTTTTGCTTTTTACGGCATGTTTATCTGATGCATGGATCTTTCTACATTAATTTTTCCGTTTTAATTTTTGTATTTTTGCCCCACGTGCTGTGTAAACAACAGGTTTTTGCCTCAATACACATGCCCGGCTTTTGCCATGTGGTGCCGTCTGGATTCTCACCCACTCTCAACTATTCTCGTTGACGTAAATTTTTTTACCCCTTGCCCGCGTTCGTACACAGGGCTCTTGCTACTCCTCCAAGAGGACATGGACAACAAGCAACTCAGCCTATTCAGCCCACTCCAACTCGGCCACTTCCCCTAAGATTAGCAACACAAAAGGTATGGGATACAAGGGATGCACGGGCGTTGTCGCTCGCTGATTTCATTAGCAGTTCAGCGGTATATCATCCCTCACATTCGATCTGCAGCTTCTTCACAAGAAGCCTAGCAGGCCTTAGAGCAAATGTTTGCTGGAAAGAATGAGACACTCAACTCTTTCTTGAAGAAAGAGCTTGAGACAGTGAAAATGGATGAGAGTGATTCCATGCAAGATCGTCTATAGAAAATTTAAGACTTGCGTGAACAACTTATGAACGTAGATGAGTATTACTCAAATGCGCAGATGATATCTACTACCTTGAATTCATTGCCGCCCTTGTACTTGGCCTTTCATATGGCCTTGAACCTCACCATGAGGATTGCCCCATAGCCACTTACTTTTCTTCAGCTAGTCAGTTTGCTCTTAAAGGAAGAGCAAACACAAAAAAACAATGGAGTGGATGTTATAGCCTCTGTGCAGGCTATTATAGCAAGGTAGAAGGGCAAGAGCAACCAAGCAAAGAATGCTCCGCACAGCTCTAGGACTTCCGACACTTCAAAGGGCAATAAGAAACAAGGAGGCACGTAAGCCAAGGGCAAGTGCCACTATTGCAAGAAGCCAAGACACTACATCACTGAGCACATAGCCAAGGAGAAGGAGTTGGGGATGTCTGTTTCTAACGCACCTTCTACTGCTACTGAGTCCGCGTCACCTTCTACTGCTACTGAGTCCGCGTCCTTTGTTGCAAACAAGGACTATTGTTTTTTCACATGCAGTTATGACTCTTTTTCGGCTGATAGAGAATTTAGCTCTGCTAAGGATACTGACACATGTTTTTTTAACAATGGTGCTTCTTCCAGGCACATCACATCTCATAGAGATTTGTTTTCTTCTGTGATTGCAGCCCCGGTTGGCAAGTCTGTACAGTGTGTCAACAATGCATCATACCCTGTTAGAGGTATTGGGGAGACTGTGTTGACGGCCATTGATGGCTCTATTCTCCGCTTGCAAGTGTGAGAGTGCGCAACGGAAGAAGACCACGAACACAGAGGAGGAGAGAGAGACAGCAGAAAATGAAGGAAGAAAATCTGGACTGACTGTAATGAATGCTGAATACAAAACTATGGACTGATCAGAGCCCCTGCACACAGCCCGAAGCGTCAGTGAGGGCACCAGATCAGGCTGATGATGACGGCAGCACCGAAGACAGAGGAAGATGACGGAGTTGAAGTGTGCACCTACCAAAGGAGGAGGGAAGATGATAATACAACTGACTGCCAAGTGGGAAATGGCTATAAATAGCCCAAAAACCCAAAAACTGGCCGATCTGAAATTTGAGGCCATAAATATGTCCGACCAGCGTTTAATGCTGGTAAAAATGCCAGGAATGCTCAGAAAATTCCCGAAAAGGGTGGACAATGTCCGACAGGTGAGGCAGGCTGAAGAATGCAGAAACTGGCCCGGGAAATGCACATAAAATCCCGACTGGAGGAGAAAATGCACTAAAATGCAATAAACTGAGTGCTCTAGAATGAGCTACCTCCTCCGTCAAAACAAGTGATAGACAAGTAAGAGCTCCTAAAGTCCTCATCTAACTCAGACTGAGGCTCACAGGTAGGAGATGACAAGGCGTGACAAACATGACTGCTAACACCCCCTCTCAGATCCTGGATGTGGCTGAAGGCCAAGGGAGAAACGGATCCTGGGGTGGCAAGAGAAATGCCAAGGTCGATGAAGTCCGTCAATGTAGACTGCTGCTAAAGGAGCTCCTCACGATCCTGGAAATCCCCCTCTAAAACACTAGGGGCCAGGGAATCCACAGCCGCATCACCGAGATCGTCCCCCTCGGAAAGGGATTGGGGGTACGAGGGAACCACCAGAGGAGAAGGTGGGGGATGGGAAGGAACCTGTGGAATAGAAGGTGCACAAGCGGGAACGGGTGTAGCAATAGACTGCCTCGGAGGACCCTGCATCAAAGAAGGGGAATGGAGACTGTAAAGCCCGCTCTCCTGCCAACCTGTAGATAAGACAGCTCTTGTAAAAGAATCCTCAATAACAACAGCATGCTCGGTGAAGATCACTCATATGCCAAGCCTCGTAAGGCCATAAACTGAGAGGAGGGGAAGGCCCAAATCTGGAACATGTAGGGCCTCTGAAAAGGAGCTCGAAGATCGGTCGGTAAACAAAGGCAATGTGCCAACACCACTAATAGGCACCGATAAAAGGTCACCGACAGTGACTGAACCCTCTGATGGACGGAGATCCTGTAACAAATCACCTCGGGGAGTCATATGACTCGAAGCACCACTGTCCACTAACCAAGGCTGCGCACAAGACACTGCAGCCACGGAAGAAGGATCCTCCTCCAAAGCATGGATATGAAGGAACACTGACTCATGGGTAATAGCGGGTGTAGAGGTAAAAGAAGGCTCCGATGTAGATCCACCCTTCGCTCCCGGACGAAGGTGAGGGTACTTCTTCCAACATTTCTCCTCTGGATGTGTCCCTTTCCCATAGTGTGGGCACTTCGGTCTCTCTGAATCTGAGTCAGAGCCTGAAGAACTGTCCTTCTTCTTAGCCTTTGACTTCTTCTTCTTCTTCTGTCCTCCCGAACCTGCAACAAAGGCTCTAGTGGAGTCGGATCCACTAGCACTGACCTCTCTGAGTCGCTCGTCATGCTCCAAGACAAGCGGGGACAGCTCCTCCCATAGAAGCTTCTCACGGGTCCTCGATGTAAGAAGGCTGGTGTAGAAGACATCAAACCGAGACGATGGCAGCTGAATCAAAAGAATCATAGCCATGTCTTCAGAAGATATCGTCCGACCGAGAGATGCAAGCTCATCCCTCATATCCTGTAATCTGTTGATGTGGTCCTTCATGGAAGGACTATCATCAATAGCGAGCATCCGCAACTTCTTTTCGAGAGATATCCGGTGGGCAAACATCTTCTGTTGATAGAGAGACGCGAGCTTTCTCCACACGTCTGCTGCAGTCTTCAACCTGTGAACATGAACAAGGACAGAATCCTGCAAACTCAGAAAGAGGAAAGATCTGGCTCTAGAATTAAGCCGATCCCATACGGCTGCACGATCCATAGATGTCCCATCTACGGGATACACCTTAGGCCGGGAAATAGGAACAGAAACAAGCTCCCAAAGATCGAAGGAGTCCAAGATACACTCCACCTTGCAGGACCATAGAGAAAAGTTGGAGCCATCCAACCGGTCCTCTTTGGGCAGCTGAGGAAGTACGGGTACTTGTACAGGGGGTACCAAAGGCTGCATCTTTGGCCAACTGGAAGGGGATCGCCGAGATACATGAACAGAAGGGGGACGGGAAAGAGGAATATACTCCAAACGACGGTCCTCGTGATAGAAATCACGCCTCCGTTCAGATGAGTGTCAAGACAAAAGCTCGTCATCTGAATCATCAAAGCCCGTAAACTGATGAGAAGACATCTTCCAATCTGCAAAACACCAAACACCAAAGAAAACTGTGCCGAAGCCAAAGTAGGACCAGCAGTATGGTCACCAACCACCAAAACGCAAGCTGTGATAGCCTACAAACACCTGGATCTGCAAAACGCAAAGGTAGCTGATGAAGATCACCAGAACAGAAACCGCCAATACCAAAACGCAGCCTGGGAGTGGGTTGCCAGCAGGAGATGAGCTGCCAAGAGTGGAAACGACCGCCAGATCTGCAAAACGCAGCCTGATGATGTGTCGCCCAGCTGAAGGAGGGGCCGCCTGATGGTAAACGCAAGCAAGAGGGGTCGTTTGATGACGTGGCAGCCTTGGGAGTAGTCGTCTGCAGCAAACGCAAGAAGAATGGCCACCTGGAGGGGCCGCCTGGGCAATTGGAGATGAGGGGACAGCAGCAGAAGAGGGGTGAGGTATCTCTCCACAAGGTTAGGTCCTCTGTGCTCTCAGTCAGGCGATGATACCATGTGAGAGTGCGCAACGGAAGAACACGAACACAGAGGAGAAGAGAGAGACAGCAGAAAATGAAGGAAGAAAATCTGCACTGACTGTAATGAATGCTGAATACAAAACTGTGGATTGATCAGCCCCTGCACGCAGCCCGAAGCGTCAGTGAGGGCACCAGATCAGGCTGATGATGACGGCAGCACCGAAGACGGAGGAAGATGACGGGGTCGGAGTGTGCACCTACCAAAGGAGGAGGGAAGATGATAATACGACTGCCAAGTGGGAAATGGCTATGAATAGCCCAAAAACCCAAAAATTGGCCGACCTGAAATTTGAGGCCATAAATATGTCCGACCAGCATTTAATGCTGGTAAAAATGCCAGGAATGCTCAGAAAAATCCCGGAAAGGATCAACAATGTCCGACAGGCGAGGCAAGCTGGAGAATGCAGAAACTGCCCTGGGAAATGCACATAAAATCCCGATTGGAGGAGAAAATGCACTAAAATGCAATAAACTAAGTGCTCTAGAATGAGCTACCTCCTCTGTCAAAACAAGTGATAGACAAGTCAGAGCTCCTAAAGTCCTCATCTGACTCAGACTGAGGCTCACAGGCAGGAGATGACAAGGCATGACAAACATGACTGCTAACAGCAAGATGCCTTGTTTGTGCCAGGTATAAAGAAGAATTTCCTTTTATAATGACAGATGCATGGTGAGAGATAAGGAACACATGACTTTGGTTTTGACTAGCACTCTATGTCATGGGTTATATGAGTTGGATGCTTTTTCAGTTTATCAATCGGTCTATTTAGCCTCCACTCTTACTCCTGCTATGTCACATGCGGAGTTATGGCATACTCACATGGGGCATATAAACTATGGTAGCTTAATGCTTATGCAACGTACACAAATACTTGATGGTTTACCTCTCTTGGAGAGACCTTCTGAGCACTTATACGAGGGATGTATTTTGGGAAAAATGCATCATTTTGCATTTCCCTGTGATGTTGCTTTTAGAGCAACTGCCAGGTTACAAATTGTGCACTCAGATGTATATTGCCCTATGCAGACAAAGTCATTGGGTGGTTGTTACTATTTTGTTACTTTCATTGATGACTTTACTCGTTTCTACTAGATCTACTTTTTGGTAAACAAGTCAAAAGTGTATGATGCATTTTTGGCTTCTGTAGCACTTGCTAAAAATCAATATGGCTGCAGGGTGAAAACTTTCTGATCGGACCGAGGGAGGGAATACATGTCCTCTATGCTGAATTATTTTTTGAAGCAGAAGGGCATTGTTCATCAGTACACTATTGCTTATACTCCGCAACAGAATAGGATTGTAGAGAGAAAGAATCAGTCACTCATGGAGATGGCCAGATGTATGCTGAAAGCAAAGAGCTTGCCACACATTTTTTGGATGGAAGTAGTTGTGTGTGCTTGCCATGTCTTAAATAGGTGTCCCACCAAGGCATCAAAGAATGTCATGTCTTTTGAGGCTTGGAACAGCCAGAAACCTTCTGTTGGGCATTTTCGTACTTTTGGGTGTCTTGCATATGCACACATTCCCAAGGTACTCAGGAAGAAGTTGGATAACAAGGCTATTAAATGCATTTTTGTGGGGTATAGCAGTGAAAGAAAAGGATATAGATTATATGATCCTATCTCTAAAAATGTATTTGTCAGTAGGGATATGGTTTTCGATGAAAAATCAGAATTACCCCTTACTGGTTTTGACACATATCAGACTGCCAGTGATGGATTTGAAGGGCTGCTGCCCATTTCTTTCGGTCATACAACTGGAGCTTCAGCAAGTGAACTTAATGTTCAGCCAGCTACTCCATTGGGTAATGCAGAAAATCAGTCTATGGCTGATCTGAATATTCAGCAAGGTGCTAAATAAGAGCTTGTACACAATCAAGAGGCTAGACAAATGGTATTTGCAGACTATGAAAGATAGTCATTTGGATGCTCCTGCATAATAGTGCACATACTATGGAGTTTGTTATGGCAGCAGATACATTTGATTATGAGGAGCTTGAATGTTTTGAGGATGCACAACATAGTGTGCAATGCAAGCTGAAATTGATTCCATCATAAAGAATCAAACATGGGATTTAGTATCTTTGCCCATTGAAAAGAAAGCCATTGGTACAAACTGGGTCTATGAGCTTAAAAGGAATGCACATGAATCCATTGATAAATATAAGGCCAGCTTGTGGCCAAGGGCTATACACAAAAAAAAGCCATTTGACTATAAGGAGACATTTGCTAGTACCTCCCGCATGACTACCATTAGGTCTATGGTTGCTTTGGCTGCCCATTATGGATGGACTGTGCATCGACTTGATATAAAGACTGCATTTTTACATGGGGAACTTCAAGAAGAAGTGTATGTACAACAGCACATTGGTTTTGCAATTGAGGAATCTGAACACTTGGTCTGTAATCTAAAAAAGGATTTATATGGTTTGAAACAAGTTCCTTGAGCTTGGTATGCAAAGATTGATGCCTTTTTACTCAGCCAAGGGTTCATAGACAGCTCATCAGAGTCCACCCTTTACATATGTAAAGTGGGGGGGTCCCTGCTGGTCATATGTCTATATATTGATGATCTTTTGCTTACAGGGACACATGGTGATCGGATTTCAGCATTCAAACAAAATTCGCAGCAAAATTTTGAGATGTCAGATTTGGGGCCTTTGCACTATTACTTGGGCATTCAGTTCATTCATGATGCTAGATGCCTTGGATTGTCACAGTTGAGATACATTGGTAAACTTATTGAGAGGTTTGGCTTACAGGATTGCGAGCCAGTTCATACACCAATGGAACCTGGACTAAAGTTGTCATTGCATGATGACAATGACTTGTTTGATATCCATACATATGCTACAATAGTTGGATGTCTTATCTACCTATACAACACAAGGCCGAACATAAAGTTTGCAATTTCAGCCCTAAGCAAATATATGCATCAGCCATGCATGTCACATTGGCAAGCTATCAAGCGTGTTTTCCGTTACTTACAAGATACTAGGACTCTTGGATTGCTTTATGCCAAGGGGGAACCACTGCACTTACATGCTTACAATGATTTTGATTAGGCTCGGGATTATGATTCTCATCGCTCCATTGGTGGCAATTGCTTCTTTCTTGACTCATCTTGCATCTCTTAACTTAGCAAGAAACAATCCACTATTGCCACATTGTCATGTGAAGCTGAATACAAGGTAGTTGTGACACAGTTGAATGCGTATGGCTTAGACACTTGTTAGCTTACTTAGATGTACCTGTCACGGAGCCTACTCCTTTATTCACTCACAATCAGAGTGCCATTGCGGTGGTACGGAACCCAGTGTTTCATGCACGCATGAAACCCATTGAGATCCATTATCACTTTGTCAGAGAGAGGCTACATGTAGGTGATATCAATCTTGTCTATTGTCCTACCACCAGTAATGTGGTGGACATCTTCACCAAAGCTCTTCCTCGTGACAAATTTAAAGCATTTCGCAATGCTTTAAATTTTATCTTCTTTGGTGGATAATCTTTATATCTTGATCACTCTTCACTTAAGGGGGGTTTGTTGAGTTTGATTCATGCCTACACTCACAAAGGAGCGTCCGTGATCTTCAGTAGGACACTAGGGTACTTTTTAATCTCCGTACAAGAAGTTTTTTTTCCTAAATTTATTCATTTTATTTGATGTGCCTATGTTACACAATTTTAGACACTTATCGTGCGTCACACACTTCGGGTGTAAACATTCTCTTACAACCCTAAGGTTTAAGGGTTGTACTTTGTACTTGCACCTTACACTTGAGATTTTGCATTGGGTGTCGTGTTCTCACACTCTACACTGTCTACTTCACTCTCAGTTGAGCTTCGATCTCTTCCTTCTCTTACACTAGCAAGGGATGATGAAACAAAGGTAGGCATGATTTGTAGACACTATGGGGCGATAGTAAAAGACTATATATTGGGGATAAAGGGTAAAGGATCCTAATAGGTAATCCACTATGCTTGCTCTGAGCGTCTGTGTAGGTTCTGTAGAGGGGCCTCTTCTCAACTGTCTAGATGCATACTTATGTGAAAAGCATTTCAAAGCATACGATCATGGCATCATTGTTATTAATCAATGTTCATTCGTTCCTTCTTCATCATTTGTGATTTTTCTAAGTTCATTGTATTAACCATGTTTCTATGTTTTCTTTGCAAACCCTATTGTATGATCACAATGTACAATTGCTACCAAACAACTAGTAAAGACACCAACAAGCAAAGGATGCAAGAAAAAGGTGAACAAATACATGAGCTGAACAAAATCAAATCAGCTTTGGTGTAATGAAATCCTTGGCTAGGATGGCTCTTTGCCATGTCTCAAAACAAAATTATGACAAACATAGAAGAAAAGCACAATGACACAGTCTTGCATGAAGAGAAAATGAGCAGTGAACTTGCATTAACTGGATACCGATTTATTTGAAATACATTTTATGCCTCAGAGTTCTCACAGTTTATATCAAAAGCAACATTCCATACAGTATTACTTGCAACATTCCATACAGTATTATTTAGTAAGTTTTATACAATATATACCTTGGTCTATTGCATTGTCAAGTGGCATCTTGCTATCTTGAGCACTCATCTTTACATGACTGACCCACAAACAGCAATCTGTTACAAACAACTACCTTCTTCAATCCCAACATGAAGTACTAAACATGAAAACTTTCTAAATTTTATTGTATACTTCACAAATTCAGCATATTCCATCCCATCTGCCATAAGCCTTATGTGCAACAATGCCAAAATAACAGTCACTAAACAAATATTTAGAGAGGACAAGATATTTGCAATGCCATGCCTTAACTCCCATATAGAGTTCATATCAAACTGGTTTTGACATATTTAGCAAAAAGCAAAGAGATTGGAAGTATCAGGATTGACTGGCAGAGCTATGAAAAATCTGAGAGAAGGATGCACGATGGGAGAGTGGGGATGAAAATAAGAGTAATAAGGAACGAATCAATCTTCGCGTAACTTGCAAAAGTTGTGAGATTGCATACTTTTAACATGCTCATTCTCAGTGACAAAATGATCATTTGTTGTCCTCTTAGCCCCATTATCTTTGTTCAAATATTGTGTCCAGCTCCATTTTCAGGATGTGCACATTAGTTGTCAATGAAACCAGCCTTCCTTCCATGGATAGGTGGTAATTCCTTGATTACAACTTAGTTACAGCAGCAACATTTATTATAAAACTGAGAAATGCAAATTAACTCACAATCTCGGACAATGGACGCCTTGTTAGCCCCAAAACTAGCGCCCCTTTCGGCATTTCTTTAACTTAATTGAAAAAGAAGAAGATGTAAATGGGATTTTCCCAATCCCTTTTGGTATTCCAACTCCTCTTGCTATCCAAAATGACCAATAAGTCTTCAATCTGATTTGCCCCTTTATTTGAGCAATCAATTGGTCTTCACCGCTTTAATAGAGATGAAAAATGCCCCAAATTCATTGATTTGCTGGTCACTCCACTTGAATATGACTGAACATAACTTCAACCCAGTTGAATCCACGTCTTGGAGCTTCCAATTTGTCGCACGCTTCTCGAGGTTGTTGCTAAACCCTAGTTTCTACTTGAGTTGAAGAAGCCTTCTTCAACTCACTTTGCTTATATATGGTTGCTATTGGAGTGCCTGGGGGATAAGCATGAGATAGAGGAGGCAAAAGCTATGCAACGCTTGTGCCTCAATGAGCAATTCTAGCAGAGAGTCCGTGGGATCGTGATTGTCATGACTCCCTTTTATAGGGTGTTACGTATTGTCAGAAGTGGAGCAGCGGTGGAAGCATAAACATGTGCTGAAATAAACTGCTGAAACACGAGACAAAAAGAAAAGGAAGAAAGAACACGATACAGATGAGAACTCAGATGTATGCACGGGAAATGGAATCCATATATCTGAACACGAGACAGTCGCATACAACAGCGAGTCACTGGCTGCGTGGGCACTCGCATTGGCACTGGCTCCTCTCTCCACAGAGTCTGCAGATGGTGAAGATGATGATACTGACTGAGGAGGAGCCACTGAGTATAAATAGGCTGAAAAGTGGGGAGCAATAAATGCTGGTCGGCCAGCATTAATGCTGGCCGACTAGTGCATAAAATGCTCCACTGGCATAAAATGCCACACCAGAAAAATACCTAAAATACCTAATAAAAATGCCCAGCCCAGATCAAGCTCAGACTCACACATGAGCTGACAAATACTCTACTAACACGTATAAGTGATTGCGAGGGGTCCACCATGGGCCTCCTCATTTGCAACCCTCCATCATTAGTAATTGTTCCTTTGCTTGTTTCATCATTTTCAATGAGTGGAAGTGAGAAAGAGTTGTTTGGTGTTTTCTTTCATGGTAACAGAGTGCAAGTCCAAGGCTAATCACAACCACACGAAGAAAAGACTCAAGCAAGTATGATAAAGATATTTAAGAGGATGGTGGTGACATTCTTAATCGTGACCAGTAAAAGGTGGGAGATCTCACCCCTCCAACAAATCATGTGCTAGTGCCCCAAGGCAGTGGCATGGTATTGCAGAGTGTAGGTGAAGAAGAATAAAAAATCAGACACCCACAACACCCACATAGTTAGAACAACACAAATGTTGGTGGTGTGCTACAGTGTGAGGTTGGAAAATGCAGCAAATGGGAGGGTTGGGAGGGTTGCAAACTATGGGTTTTCAAAGAAAATGGCTACAACTGAGAGGAGGTAGCAAAGGATAGATATTTTTTAGGAGCAATAATAAAGCAGGATAAAGGTGGTGTAACCTGCTGCTGCCACCAAAACCATAGCAATCCTTTGCTGTGAATTGTCGGTGCACAGCATGGAAGCAATGAAAGGAGATCAAAGAGAAGAAAACGCAGAAGATAACTACAGAAAAAAAAACTCAAACCTAACTGAGATGAACAGGAAAGAATGCTGCTACAACAGCCTTGCACATGTGCCTTGGTATGTTAATGAGAGCACCTTACCTTAAGGCAAGGGCTGGAGACATCTAACAAAAAATGCACTAATTTACAGCAAACAATAAATTCATAAAGTAAAAGACAAATCACAATAGAACAACTTTACCACTTTGGGCTAGATTGCCCTCAAGAAATTGAGATAAGCCGACTCTTGTTTGGCCCCAAAATATTGACTCCCCTTGCAGTTTTTTTTTTCATGTTAATTTGAAACACCTATTGTACAACTAAGAGCTTGCCAAGCCAATTCTCCAGCGACATTTGGAAAAATAAGCTGTCCTCTGTAACCAACAAGTACCAAGTTCAATTTGCCCCTTGATCTGATATACAATCGGGCACAAATTGGGTCAAGAACACTAGTGTTAGTCTCTAATGAGACTGAGATCAGCAAATAAGCAACCACAACACATTAGATTCAAATCAAAGGCTCAAGCCTCCAACTTTCTTCACCAGATAACACAAGCAAAGCAGGCCTCAAAAAGTGACCAGCAGCAATTATCCACAAATTTGCCCCTTGATTTGAACATGAAAGGCACAAATTGGGCCTTCTACACTTGCATGCGAATCACCCTAGCTGTAAATGAGTAATCTTTCTTAGATCTATTATAAATTCTCATATTTCTAGCAAATCCCCTTGTTGCATGCTAAGATTTGATCGCACGCTTCTCAAGACAGCCAAGAAACCCTAATTTATGCAAAAATTTAGAGCTGTGCTAGCAAATTAGTGCTAAGAAAATTCATACATCCACTATCCATTTTGATCCAACATTTTAATGCACCTGAGCAATCTCATTGGAATTCTCATATGCATGTTCTAAGGTATATTCATGAAACTTATTTTTATAGTTTATATGTAAATCAAGGACTAACACTACAAGGATACACTGATCTAGCCGAGCTGCAAAGTTGGATACCCAGCATTCTTCTCATGGTGGAAACATGTTTTCCTTGGGCTTCCCTCCCATATCTTGGTCAAGTAAAAAGCAAGAAAGAGTTGTTATATCTTCAACCAAGGCTAAATAATAGGCATTCTATGATGGTACTATGAAGCCCATCTACTTGAGGAGTTTGAAGGCTGCATTTCTCATGGGAGGCTCCTATTGTGATCTACTGCGACAACTAGATGCCATTGCACTAGCTAGCAATCTAATATTCTCCAAAAAGACAAAGCATGTGGGAGTCCATTGCCACTTCATTCAAGAGCAAGGGGATCGGGGCACCATATGCCTTGTCTTCATGCCTTCATCCCGCAACCATGTTGACCTACTTACGAAGCCACAAATCTTAGAGACCTTATATGATAGATTTGCGTTAACCCACCTCATGATAGGGAGAGGGGCCTCGATAGCTTTTCCTTCTACTTTATAGTGGTGAGAGGGTGTGGCTTTCTCCTCTTAGTAGTTATAGGGATTCAATCATTGTATCTACTTCATCAAGTATTTGCATCATCTTCCATTTCTATCAAGATGATCACTCTTGTAGAAGGGCACTTAAGCATGTGAAAAACCCCCTACAAGGGCACTACTCAAGTGACACCTCTTGCATTTATGCATCCCATTTTGCATTACACCTTTTATTACCATGCATTGCATTGTGTTTTTATGAAAGAGTACATTTGAAAGGGATGAAACTAGAGTAGAGCAGGCTCCCTCCAAATGAAAACCCTTGAATTGTAAAAGCATTCTGCCTTTTACCTCATCAAAGAGTGGTCAACTTGAATATCCATGCACAATAAGCACATTTAGTAGTCACATTGGCAGCTCTTCCTCTTCTACACTCGTTGGACCTTCATCATTGATACCCTCAATTAGCACAAAATTATCATACATTTCAACTTGGATATCCATGCACAACATACACATTTAGTAGTCACTTTGGTAGCTTTCTCTCTTCTATACCTCATCTTATATTTGTCATCGACACCCCCAATTAACGTGAAATTATCATGCGTTTCAGCCCAACTCTGCAAAAGCAGCCCCAAAAAGATGTATGAATTTTGCATTTATTCAGGATAGTAGAATAAATGCACAAAAATCCATACTACAAGGACACATTGTGGGCATCCACCATCATCCCTCATCAATACCTTTATTTTTCCTAGTCATCACCCATGTTCACTCTCCTGTTGTCTAAACCCCCTGGAGGAGTTGTTGCCTTGCTATTTAGTGTTGCCCATTAGATTTATGTATCTCATGGATATTAGGCACATTATTTATGTTCCAAAGGTGATTGCCTAGTGGTTTCATGCGAATTCCCAGTCACCTGCCATAGAAACAATGATCACACGACTCAAAAGGTAGAAGATAGTGCAAAGCACTAAGTATTTTCATTCCCTTAAGTGATATATGCCCAAGACGAGCATGCTAGAGAGATACATGTGGGATAGAACCCACTGACAAAACATGGTCAATAGTACCAAATACAATTAAGGGGTAAAGCCTACTAGACTTGGCACCTCTTGCAAGAACAAGCTTGCCATGAGTTATCTTCCATGCAGAATCACCAAAGCATAAGATCCTTGTTCATTCAGCTTGTGAGCTATTCTATTTGCACATAGAAAATGCCATCATGGCTCTTGCCCACTCAATCAAGGAAAGGTCCCCCCCCCCCCCAAAAAAAAAGGCAAAATATTTATTGTGCATCTCATGGGCTTTAGCAGGTGCCGCATATAGGTTGTTGGGTAGATGGACAACCTAATTCTCTAGAGTCTCAACTCCACGAAAGGCTATATATTGCAGTCCAATTATATGTCACTGTTGCATCACTTGGCATTCTTGGATAGAGGGAGACTAGAGACACTATGGCTGGTCTACCCTATTTATATTGCACTCATTCTCATGATTTCACCCATTGCTTGTTCATGAGGTCTCTCTGAGTTTATCATTGTTTCTTGTTCATTGTTGTTTAATGCCTTCGCTTTATTGCTTCAGCTTCCATTGCACACTCTCACATGGTATCAGACATCTATATCTCTGGATCCTAGTCCTCTTATTTGTTGCATTTTGGGCTGACTGCAGGTGCTCAACTGCTGTGTTTACTGATCAGAGTAGCTGCTGCTTGTCTTTCACTAATCGGGAGTTGTTATCCATTTGGTTGCACCCTTTTGCTCATCATCTTTGTTGAACATCCTATCTACACAGCAGGCAGCTTCACTCCAGCCATGATAATGAGTTTTGGTGGAGACAACAACACTATCCACTTGTTTTCTAAGACAGCTGCCAATCATGCATTTGTTCTGCCCATGCTGATGACTCGCCATTCCAGACAGACACCCTGCTGATTGGACAGATCTTTTGGGTTCCTATGTTGACAACTTGCTGAATATGCTGACATTTTACACGCAACTCCTACTCCTACCTTTGTCAATGTATGTTTTACACATCCAAACACATACCTTTGTTTGTGTTTGATTCTCCAAAACGACTGCAAGAAGCTAGTGACTTTGCAAAAGGAGAAAGGGCAAGGTGACTCAAATTCTTCAACTTTGCTTAACTCCGATTCTAATTCTAGTCGAGCAACCAAACCTCTTGCAACCACGAATCCATCTTCTAGCCCGATGACGCTATCACTCCTCACAAGTTCCCATGCTAGAGAGGGACTACTAGGCATCCCAACCTCACTCATATCTTTGGTGGTGCAATGGGTCCCTGCGCATGACCCTCTACATGCATTAAGTTATCTAGTGGCTTTGAGATAGTGAAGCTAGTGTGCCTTCAAGTCCATGAAGGGAGATACAGCAGCAAGTTGGCTTTGCTCCTAATAGGTCCTCACATGGAGGACCTCTTTCGTAGGATGGTTGAAGGCAAGGAATCCATGGTCATGATATGCTTTTGCAAAGCTATTTATGACAAGCAAAGATATTCGGCTATTTCGACTCTATGGGATCCAAGTTCAAGTATGATCGACATGGACATGAGTATCTTCTCTGAGACACCTTAGAGTTTGCTTGATCACCTAAGGCTTATATCCATGGTTCTATCTATTGTCATTGTTGTATATCTACTATAATGTTGGGTTTTCTAGTGTTTAGTATGGTATGGAACAAGGTGGACATTTGGGGGATCTTCTTGGGTGGCTACTTTCTAAGCCATACATTTTTGTATATTTCATTGTACAGATCTCCCGTGATCTAACAAAGGGTGTCAATTTTATGCATATCATCGATATCAAGCATAGAATTTATTATTCATAGGCTTTAGTGGGAGCCACATTTAGGTCATAGATTGCTATTCACTCACCAATCTAGTTCTTTCAAGCCTCAGCTCCACTGTGGGCTATATATATTACACTCCAATCCGCTAGTATTATCATTGCACCGCTTGGTATCCTTGTAGAGAGGGAGACTAGAGATATTGTGGTTGGTCTTCAAAGTGCTAGTTACCCTATTGATATTGTACTCGTTCTCATGCTTTCATTATGGATTTCCTTACCTATTCATGAGTTCTCTTTGAGTTCATTATTCTTTCTTGTTTGATGTTCATTGTCTTGTGTTTAGTGCCTTGATCATATTGCTTCAACTTCCATTGTGCACTCTCACAATGCTGTCTTGCAGCCCAAAACCAAGCTTTCTTCTCCGATAGGGTGATAAATGATGTGATTTAGCACTAATTACAGCAAGCATAAAATTCACATAAACTAAAAATGCAAATGTTACCACTTTACTTTTGGACATTGGACACCCTCAATCCCAAAATTAGCACCCCTTGTAGTATTTCTTTATCTTATTGCAAATGGAAGGAGTACAACTAAGATCCTCTGATTTTCTTAATAATATTCTGAAAATTAATTTAATAAGTAAAAAAATACTGAAAAATGGGATCAGAAAGCTGTCACTTGGCAAAACTTGCCCATGCAAGTGGAAAAAACGTTTTTAGAGACTGGTGGAAGTCTATTTCAACCGCATATTGTAACAAACTTATCATTAGATCTCTTGTTGAAGTTCCTCAACTAGAGTTGATCCATTATGAGTTCTCATTGCATGTCATCACAATATCCATGGGAGTTTCCAAAGATACAACAATGGAATCTCCACTAGAAGTTCAACAATGGGCCATAACATGAGTCACCTTGCACTTCACATAGATTAGAGCATATAAGGGTACAAGAGCTCAAGAGAGCACACATTGAGATTGCAATGGTCCATCTTAAAGAAAATGATATTTATTTATCAAGCTCTCCACAAGGTGAGATCGTACTTTCTATCCCGAAGCTCTCGAAGACAATTTCTTTTCTTGCCTTTGCTACCCTCCTTTAAGGGTTTAAAAAGCACATAAACTAAGGATCGTTTGTCAATTGCACAAACATTTCACATATTGTCCTTAGTTTATCTTTACACTGGTCATCAAATAAAATTCACATCAACTGAAAATGTAAATATTACCACTTTAATCTTAGACATTGGACACCCTGTTGGCCCCAAAACTAGTACCCCTTCAAGAATTTCTTTATCTTATATTGCAAATGAAAGAAGTACAACTGAGATCCTTTGATCTCTACTAATTCAAGCGCCTCTTGCTGTCAAACTAGCCTACAAGCCTCCAAACCAATTTGCCTCTTAGTTTACTCAAGGATTAACCTTCACCCTATTTCTTAAAAGACAAATTCAACCCCAAATTTGATATTGATTGGCTAGTCTCTTGAATCTCTCTAAAATTCCTCAATTTCAGCTGCTGAAATTCAAGCCCTAGGATCTCAATTCTATGCATACATCCTAAGGCAACTGTCAAAACTCTAATTTTTACTGCAAATTAGAGTTTACAGTAGAGATTAAATGAAATCTCTTTCTCTAATGGCTTACATTGCTGAAAAATACTAAGATAAATTGAGAGATTATTGGCGAATGAGAGAGAAATTTTAAAGTTTCATCGCAAGAAATGTTGAAAAACTATTACCGCTCTACTCAAACAATAATGAAAATTGTCACTTATAGCTTGGGATCACTAAAAAGATTGTTGTCACACCTGCACTAGAAGGACCTTGGGCTACTGTCACCTACTCCTGAAGGACTCCAAATTGCTGTCACTTGCTATAAGATTGGTCCATGGTGACCACAAATCATATCAACAATATCTGCTTCCTCTCTAACAACCCCTTTCTCTCTCACAATGGCTGGAATAGACTCCCATCAACGTCTAAAAACGTTTTTTTCACTTGCATAGGCAAGTTTTGACAAGTGACAACCATCTAATCTCATTTTTCGACATTATTCGACTTATTAAATTAATTTTTAAAATATTATCTTTAAAAATTAATTTAATAATTATTCTAGTACTCAAAAATTAATTCCACCAATCAATAATTAAATTGGCTAGGCCAATTTGTCTTCCAAGCATCCCTGAGCAATTATTGACCCTTAGACTGACATTAATTAATTAATTAATGTCTAGTCTCTAATGTCATCGCATTGACATTAGTGGCCGATAAATTGATCTAGGCCAAAATCTGACACCAATTACCACCTAGTACTTGTCATGCATAACTTATTACAACTTTTACCTTTGGACACCCACTGCATCCTCGAGGTCCTTGGCCTCTTACCATGAAATAACTGCCATGAGCATCGCATGTGCTAAACAACCTTGCACATTTGATTAATAACTTAGTCAAATGTTATCCACAAGATTAAAGCATCTTAAATTTCACATCCCCGTGACACAGCCTACTAATTGCTGCCACCTTGCCTTAGGAGGAGTCCAAAGCAGCCTAGAGGAGTCATTGCCAACTATTCCAGACAACCTTGCTAATCTACTGTATCATCACCTTCCCAGGAATATGCAGCCTGAGATTTCCCCACTACCACCTGTGCATATGCAGCTGTAGTGGACAGCCTGCTGATATCATCATCATCTGCACATTCTGCTGCTTGATTGACTTGCGTTTCAGCCAGCATACCTTGTGTTTGCTGCATGGAGTCTCCATTGACATCTGCCGCCTGCAGGGTTGCATTTTGCCCCCTCCATTGCTGCTCCAGACTGCATCTTTCTGATTTTCCACGTCATCATTTTCCCACGACTGTGTAGCCTGTGTTTTCCCTGCTGCAATATGTGTTCTACTGCTGCACTGGACGGACTGCTGACATCTTAATCATCTGCACAATTGCTGCCTAAGCGGGCTGTGCTTAGTCAGCATACCTTGTGTTTGCTGCATGGAGCCTCCATCAATATCTTGCTGCCTATAGGACTGTGTTTTGCCCCTCCACTGCTGTCCACATCATCTTCCCAGTGGACTGTTGTCGTTGTGTTTTGGGATCCATCTCAGGTATGACACACTCTAGGAGCTATTCTCAATGTCTCCAACACCACTCTCAGCTCATCTCTACCACCCCATTCCTTGAGACACAAAGTTCAAATCCTTTTGTATCATCTTCACCTCTATGCACTCTCATCTTCATTAAGCATTCATCAAACTGTGTTAATTGTGTTGTCGTACATTTGCATTTCCTTACTTAGCGTTTCGTTAAAACTCTCTTACTATCCCTCTTTGGCCCAAGAACACATGAGAAGTATCATCCCACTACTATGGGAAAGGAGCATTCCATCCAACCATGGAATCCACCAAAGGAAAATCAGAGTCATTGCAGAGGAGACTAGGGAAGAACACCACTTGTAATAGATCAAGCTGTCCAACAACAGGACATGCATAGTCATGCCATAGGACATGCATCTAGCCCTCTCTTGTGACAGCCGCAATGACAAGAAACACCCGCAAAGGGAAGCATCCAAGTCCCGGACCAAGGAGTGATAGCTCAATGTAGTAAGAATCTGACCTCCATCTGTACAGAACTAGCCATACCAAAAGAATCAACAACTGAACGTTAGTTATTGAAGACCTAAGTAGAGCCAAGCGAGGGCTGATTTGAATTCGGTTATTCAATGCTTTCTTGTTGAAAGAAAATGCCTATTTCTGGATTTCTAACAGACCATTGAAGATATTGGGAACAGCAAAGGCTTTACCTCTTACATGCCTAACCAAAAGTCCATTATGAGTAAGTTTTCAATAGGCCTCTGCCAAATGAGGTCAGTTTAAAATGGAGAGACGTGTGTACCATCATAGTGGTCAAAATAGTGGTAGTTTTTGTTGTCGTATGAAAAACTCTCAGAGAAAGGAAACAGAAACCACAGTGGCAACAGTTTATCCATTTAGGACGTTGACAAACAAATATGGAGAGGAAGCAGCATATCAGCACCTTATAGACAGTTCAAGATGTGCTTTAAGACTGATGGAATAGCAAACTGAAACGGCAAAAAGGAGGCAGAGGTTCCTTGATACGTTTGACGAGGTAACCTTATGACTATCTCTCAGAGCCTTGAATGAAAAAGCTAAGCAATGGACTCGAAGATGTGTATAGCTTCTAGAGAAACGCTATCTTCACGTGCTTGCGTATGGTAATCAGCGTGGTAGAAACGGAAGGAGGGAGCTACACTTCAGTAACAGATCAATCCGATGGTTACATCGTAGAACGACATCTGTTTTCAACCTATTAACCTGCAAAGCCTCTTATACCTGCACAAAAAATTGCGCGCAAAGAACGGTTCGAGCCGTTGGTCGTCTCGCACTAATAGAAAATATCAACTTTCAGAAGAGAGAGGGCGAACACGAGCGCAGAAATGGGGAACTTTACATTGCAGAGTCAGAGACAAAACTGAATGCAATGGACACACATGAGCGCGGACCACACAGAGGCACACGCGCGCACACAGACAGAGAGAGAGAGAGAGGGAGAGAGAAAGACCTTGATCTGGTGGCTGGATCCTGCGTCCATCGTCGTTCGCTTAAACGAAACAACGTTGTTTCCAACAAATTTTATGCCCCTCACGTGTAGGTTCTGAGTTGACAAAATGCTAAGGGGTTCTTCGCACGTAGGCGGTAGGGTCAAGTTAAAAATGAATTGCAAAAAATAAAAAAGCAAATATTAAAATCTTTAGCTCTTACAAAATTTTTAGTTATAAAAATAAAAATTATATAGAATTTAGTTTAAAAATCTCTTTAATTTTCATAGTTAAATATTTTTGTTTTTTGAACATCTTACTACTAAATTATTTTCATTGTAAGTTTGAAAAGTCAGACGGTTTTTCGAACCTATCTCCTTTTCCAAAGCTCCAATTTTCAATCAAAACCCCCTCCTCTCCCCTCTTTCTCACGTGTAATCTCTCTTTTTCTCTTCCCTCTTTCTTTTTTCATTAAACCCCCCTCCCCTCCCCACCTCCCTTTTTTAAATTAAAATCCCCTCCCCTCTCTCTCACTTATAATCTCTTTCTTTCTTTCCCCCCCCTCTTTTTTAAATTAAATTCCTCCCCCTCTCTCTCTCTCTCTCTCTCTCTCTCTCTTAATTAAATCAAACTTCTTTCTAAATCAAAAGTCTCTCTCATAGTTAGATTAATTTTTTTAATTTAAAATTTTTTAATTCAATATTTTAAATAGTTTTTTATTTAAAGTTTTTTAAACATAGTTTTTCACACACTTTGAGAGGAAGATAGAATGAGAGAGAGAGAGAAAGAGAAGAAGAAGAAGAATAAGAAGAAAAATGATTTAAAAAAGACGAAGAGAGAAGGGAAAGAAAGAGGAAATAGAATAGTCTTTTTTAAATTAAACATTTTTCTTCTCCCCCTCCCCCCTTCTCTCTCATATATAAGGCCTAGGTTCTCTCTCTCTCTCTCTCTCTCAATTAGATTAAAATTTTTAATTAAATATTTTAAAAACTTTTTTTATTTAAAATTTTTTGAACATAATTTATCCCCCCTCTCTCTCTCTCTCATGTATAGGGCCTAGGTTCTTTCTCTCTCTCTCTCTCTCTCTCTCTCTCTCTCTCTCTCTATTAGATTAATTTTTTTTAATTAAATATTTTTAAAAAATAATTTAAATTTTTTTTAATATAGTTTTTCACACACTTTGAGAGGGAGATAAAAGGAGAGAGAGAGAGAAAGAGAGAGAATAATAACAACAATAATAATAATAATGACAAAAAGAAAACGGAGAGAGGAGGGGAGTGAAAAATGAAAAAGAATAGCCTTTTTTAAATCAAACATTTTTCTTCTTCCCCTCCCCCCTCTCTCTCATGTGTAGGCCCTAGATAAGGCTAGGCTGGCTTTAGGAGGGGATATACAACTCTAGACCATATCTTTACATTGAGGGCAATCATCAAAGAAGGCAAGGCATTCAAGAAAAATATCTACTGTTGTTTTGTGGACCTTCACAAGGCCTTTGACACAATGCCACGTGCTAGACTCATGAGAAGAATGCAAAACATTGATGTGCCTGTAGAGATACAGTGGAGTATCTATGCCTTGTATGAGACAGTGACGGGCAGAGTACGAACACCTAAGGGCATCTTAGATATAGTTAATAGCACCATTGGAGTGAAACAAGGCTATTCACTTTCACCAACACTATTTGGATTGTACATAGATGAAATTTCAAAATATGCAGACAGAACTGGTGGAGCCGGAGCCAGCCTAGCTAGAGTGTTGATACCATTACTGCTTTATGCCGATGATATTGTACTTATATCTGACTCGCTTGAGGGACTAAATAGACACTTGGATGTATTATCAGCTTTTTGTAGAGACAGAGATCTTAAGGTGAACCTTGGGAAAACTAAAGTTATGGTATTTAACACTTCAGCTGCTTGGGTGACAAGAGCTGAGCACCAGTTTACTTTTGATGGAGAGCCAGTGGAGATGGTTAGGCAATATGTCTATTTGGGGTCACATTGAAGGGACCACAGTTCTCTTAGAGAGAGACATCAGAGGGTCGTTTGGCAAAAGCATATGCAGCCTTAGGTGCATTGGAGAGGCAATGTGCTCATGTACAATTTCATGAGCCGCACACCAAATTGTGGCTTTTTGACATCCTGGTTACACCCACACTCCTATATGGAGCAGCTATTTGGGGTTCGAGTCTCTTTCAAACGAGGAGACAGCCTTTGGAAGACCAAGATGGACCAGAGAAGGAATACTATGACGGGTGGGAGCATATGGAAAGACCACCGGTCATGATGATCTCACGTATGATACAAGAGAAGAGCTCGACCCCACATGAGATTATCAGAGTTGAGTTGGAAGCATCACCCATGATGGCTGAGGCCTTACCCCAGGCAGTGACTTTCATACATAGACTATGGGAGCTCCCCCAAGATAGATACCCACGGCTAGCCCTGGCCTCTTCTAGACAACTAGTAGTAGATGGTGACAAACATTGTTGGTATGCTCAGATGAGTACATGGATGAGTCTACATGGGTTGCAGATTGACAGACTACCCCCCTTTGACTATAGCCTGGATTACCCTACACTTGACCTAAGCCAATTAGAGCTAAACCATGTGATCAGAGCAGACATACTAAAGTTAGATACGGAGAAGACCTGGATCCGATCCCCCTCCCCCCATGGCACGAGGATGGCAAACTACCAGACCCACTTCCTTCAGGTATTTAAGAATGGTTTCATCACCCGACCCAATTACATGGACACACAGCTACCTCATGGACTATGCACAGTTATTGACCAGATCCGCACCTCATCCCACCACCTGAGGATTGAGACAAGCAGATGGGAGGGTATACAAATAGAGGAACGCAATGCCCACTATGCGACAGAGAGCTAGAGACAGAGGAACACTACATCTGTCGATGCACTGTATATTATGATATATGAGGTAGATACCACTGTCTATTTCGAGAGGGTTTTGGACCCTTGAGACGGATCATGCAGTTTGAGGATCAGAGATGCTTGGGATTCTTCCTCTTGGAGCTCCAAAGGCGCAGAGCAACAATTCTACGGAGTAGGAGGCCCCCACAGCTTGGCTCACATAGACAGAGAGCAATCACTGACTTTTTCATTGATACACGATAGAGTATGGCAGATACCACTACTACTGCCACACAGCCTACAAGAGTACATCATCATTGGACCTCATCTTCTGTAGGTGTCCCTTTGGATAGAGCAGTGGCACTTAGCTGATCTAGGCACCCACGTCCACTCGGACGAAGGCCTAGACATCCACACCACATACAAATTAAAGCCATCAGTGAGCGCCATAGGAGACAGATGCCAAGATGCCTCTGCCATGCAAAGATACATCTCCTTAGAGGACAAACATCTCATTGATGGAGAGTCTTCCTTTTTCTACTTTCACTTTTAGATCATTGACATGTTTCCCTTTTATAGGACACTATTTCATTTTTTCAATCTTATAGGCATGTTTTTCATCTTTTCTCGTTCTAGATGAGAAGCACACCATCATTGTATGTATTGCTTTAGTCTCATAGGCCACATTGGCCTTTTAGAGACGTTAATATACTCTCTCTCTCTCTCTCTCTCTCTCTCTCTCTGTGATTAAACTTTTAATTAAATATTTTTAAATATTTTTTAATTTAAAGCTTTTTGGACATCATTTTTCACACACTTTGAGAGGGAGATAGAAGAAGAAAAAAAAAGGAGAATTATAAAATAAAGAATAAGAAGAAAGAGAAAGAGACGGAGAGAGGGGGAAAGAGAAAAGAGAATAGTATTTTTTAAATTAAACTTGTTTTTATATAGTTTTTGACTTAGAGAGAGAGAGAGAGAGAGAGAGAGAGAGAGAGAGAGAGAGAGAGAGAGAGAGAGGAAATATATAATTCAAAAGAGAGACAAAGGGAAATAGAGAAAAGAGAGCAAGAGAAAAAAAACTTGAAAGAGAAAGAGCGATGAAAATAAAAATAAGGAGAGAGAGAGAGAGAGAGAGAGAGAGAAAGAGAGAGAGAGAGAGAGAGAGAGAGAGAGAGAGAGAGAGAGAGAGAAATCGAGAGAAATATACAAAGAGCAAAAAAGAAAGAAGAGGAGACAGAGAGAAAGAGATATATAGAGAGGAGAAATATAAAATTTGAGAGAGAAAGAAAGAAAGAAAGAAAGTTATATTAACGTCTTCTAAAGACCAAAACTGGCCTATGAGACAAACTGTGATACAACTGATGAGGTCCAGCTATCCAAAATAAAAGTGTTGAATGAAAAGCTAAAAACTGGAAACTGAAAATACGGTGCTGTGAGTGTGATAAGTGTCGTGTATGTGTATGTGCGTATATAGCTCTGGTACTCCAAATAATGGTTACAAAAGGGGAACAAATGTCGACTGTGATAGGGGAACAACTGTCGACTGTGTGTGTGTGTGTGTGTGTGTGTGTGTGAGAGAGAGAGAGAGAGAGAGAGAGAGAGAGAGAGAGAGAGAGAGAGAGAGAGAGAGAGATTATTTTTGCCATCATTAGCATAGAGAGGAGAGGGGGGAGAATAAAATGGGAGAGAGAGATAAGAAAAGTGGGGAGAGAAAAAAATGAGAGAGAGAGAGAGAGAACTAGGAGAGGAGAAAAAATAAACCAAAATAGATGACAGAGAAAGAGAGAGAAAATTAGACAAGGAATTTGGGGTGAGAGAGAGAGAGTAAATAAAAATTTAAAAACAAAGAGGGAAAATAGGATAGAGAAAGATGAGAAATGGATTGTTGAGCGAAGTTGTCATATGATAGCATGGATAGCATGACAACTTCACTTGCCACTTCGAGGCAGTGAAGTTGCCACAAAGCGGCCAAGCATTCCACACAGAACGCTAGTTGCAATTAAGGTGCCAAGATCCCCCATTTGGATGAGGCAAATTAAGACTGAGCTATCCCTAGGAATTGAACCCGACCTAAATGCACACATACTTTGATAATGTAAACCAACTAATTGGCATGGCTGGCATTGACCCACTAACCACACTTCACATGTTGAAATAATTGCAAAGCTCACGAGTGCGAGAGCGTGTCTCCGCATTTTTGTGAGTAAATGGAAGTAATCATGCTAATAAAATAAATAGAATGCTTCACATACAAAAGATGCACTTTGTGTGTGATGATTATCATATTCTACCTACATGAACTTTTTAAACAATTTGTAGATATTAAATGTAGGTTCCATGTAAGTCACACAATCCAACCATGTGATACTTTTCATACCTTCATTTTCATAAAACTTTCAAAGCTTTCATCCTTTAGTGTCACTCTATCAGCCCTCATTATCAGTTAAGCTTTGTATAAAAATGCATCATTCCAAAGCTCAGGTGAGTCTCAATACTTTCAAGTTTTTTGGACACGATAACTCTTTGCTTCATTTGCAAAACATGAAGGGGGATGCATCTCGTATCACACTTAGTGCACATACTTAGGTTAAATGTATCAACGTTTAGGAACTTGAGTAAAGGTTTGGTTTCTTTATTGGTAGACTTATATATGCATAGGTGTAAGTGCACCTAGAAATGATCATGCATGCATACACTTGCTATGCATTTATATATACATTGTTACTCACACACATAACCTTGCTATGTGTTAATAACACACACATATGCATGCATGCATGCATGTGTGTGTGTGTGTGTGTGTGTGTGTGTGTGTGTGTGTGTGTGTGTGTGAAGCTTATTCAATTTGATTTACATGATATATGCGCATTTAATGTAATTTTATTAAGAGATTGACCCAACTTGCATTTAGAGATCCCTCATTACTTCCTCTTAAAATTCAATTTAATAAGATAATCAAAATAGATGGACATAGAGAGAGAGAGAGAGAGAGAGAGAGAGAGAGAGAGAGAGAGAGAGAGAGAGAGAGAGAGAGAGAGAGAGAGATGTGGCATGATACACTTTTTTATTGGGAAAAACATTAAAATTTACTTTTTTCTAGAGAAAAAAAGGGGAGGTTTGTTTTCAATTTAATAAAATCATTGAAATAGATGGACACAAAGAGAGAGAGAGATGTGGCACAAAAACTCTTTTTATTGTGAATAACATTACAATTTATCTCTTTTTTATACAGAAAAAGGAGGAGGTTTGGGGAACATTGTAGGGATGACACGTAGGATTCGTATCAACTTAGGTAGATTCATTAATTATAAGTTTAATAGAAAAAGGGAAAGGTGAGGCCCACGACACATGGGAGAGAGAGAAAAGAGGGGACTCGAGAGCTTAAAGGTGACATATCTAACACTATAAACGTAAAGCATGTTGGTGGAGGGAGAGAGAGAGACAGATAGAGAGAGAGGGGGGGAGAGAGAGAGTCACACACACACACACACACACACACACACACACACACACACACTATATATATATATATATATATATATATATATATATATATATATATATATATATATATAAAGTTATTTATTTATTTTCCACACGATTGGCCTATTTACTTTGGAGGTGTGACAACTTCCTCCTCTAAGAGGTCCAAGTTTGGTTGTCTCTCTTCAAATTCAATTTAATAAGATAATCGAAATAGATGGTTAGAGAGAGAGATAGAGAAAGAGAGATCGGGACGATACACTTTTTAAATGTGAAAAGCATTAAATTTTACATTTTAAAAAAATAGAAAAAAGGAGGAAGTTGGGGAACCCTATAGGGATGACATATAGGATTGGTATCAACTTAGGTAGATTCTTCAATTACAAGTTTAATTGATTGGCCCTTAATAAACCAATCACATTATCAAAAAAGAAAATTTTAAAATATTTGCATTTAATCTCTTCCTTTTTGCACATTCACATGGGTTAAACTACACTTCTCTTTCTTCAAGTTTTCCTTAGAGGGCAAAGTTGCAATGAGGAAGTAATGCCATGATATTCGGCACACATAATAAGCTAATTGTACCCTATGCAAAGACCCTCTATGGTCTTCCAACAAACACTAATTGTGAACTTGTATTGTTCTCTTCTTTGATCATGATTGCCTTCTTTTCCTTTTCTTTTTTAGTGAACAACTAAAATTATATTAAAAAAATTATCATGTGATGAATATTGTCACAATCTAAATCAAAGAAAGCAAGTTAACTCAAGCAAAAGATAAGTATCAAACATGAGGAGCGTGTATATTGCTTTCTTTAATTACATTTGGGTGATTACAAAATATCGATTTGACCCTAGCATGTAGTTTTTAGCTTTCTCTTCCCCTAGACTTTGGATACTTCTACTGTGCCACTAGACCTTCCTTTCAACACTCAGCCCTAGTAATGGACAAGATATAATAGGATGTAGAATGCTAAGAAAGAGGTCTCCCAAAAGAGTGCTCTACAAATCTTATTCTTTGTCATTATTCCTTCACATTTTAATCTCTTGTCATCCTCTTCAAGATGTATCTCCAATTTGTAGGGGCAATGATGGACTAAGCTATGTTAGTGGATTCTTGAGGATTGGTACTAAACTAGATTACAAATAGCAAATGGATTGGGTCAAGCTTGTTGTCACATGACCCCATAAAGGTTGAATCTTCTCCTTGAACTTGTCTTCTCATGGCTCTTTCAAGATGCCTCCCTCTTAGGCTTAAGACCTTCAGTCCTCTCCAATTTTTCCTTAGCCCTACGCTCTTTGTACTCTTTCCTCCTTTCACTCCAAGATCATGGAGTCTTCTTAAATTGACCCTGCTCTCTTGTTTTCTTAACCTATGATAAGTTTTGGTTCATCTCCTACCACATGGTCTAGTACTTGTAATAGCCCCTCCCCCGCCCCCCCCCCCCCCCTTGGTAAAAGAATGGGTATGTGTATTTTGATTGGCTTGGAGTTAGTGTTGTTATTTCTTGTTGATATCTACTTACAAGGTTTGCTTGTTGAGGATGACAATTGCTTAGTTGTCTTTTTTCCTATTGATCTAGGTCTTCTTCTTGTGTGTTTGTCGTGGCTTGTTTTGTAAAATGGTTTTATGTGATTTGAGTGTGTAGTTATTATGCTTTGTTTACCATCTCTTTTGATCTTGTATGTGTTTACATACATATTTTTCAGGATTGTAAATGGTCCAAGATATTCGTGCGTTAATGATTTTGTGAGTCCTTTCTTTCTTATTGGAAAATATATTCTAAGTTTTTTGTCTTTCTCATATTGGATGTTTTTGTGCCCTAAATCATAATGCCTTTTTTGTTTTTTGTTATGCTACTTTGAGATTTCTTATTTTGCTGCAAGCCTAATCATTGGTAAATTTTGTTCCAATAACCATTATAATGCATCTACTTTTTTTGGTTCTTTAATGAGGGGTTGTGTTTCTGGGGGAAATATGGGATCTTTGCAATATAATGCTTTGAAAAGGACTCACTTTTATTGATTCTTATATTGATGTATTATACACATGCATTAAGTATTGTAAGTTTTAATACCATTCCTTGTGTTTAGGATTTACATGTGATTTTAGCATTTGCTTGATTGTTTAATTCATGCATTCTGTCAAGACATTCATTTACAAATGATAAGGTGAGCTAACTTTTTGTCTATGTAGGGGAGCTACGGAGCTCTACCTCGAGAGCTACGGACCGCTTATTGATCAAGTGTTTCAAACTGAGCGGCCATGGCTACCTCTCACATAGCTGACGCGCAATGCCTACCTTGCGGGTGTAGTGAGCTTACCTTGATGCTCAATCGAGTTCCCTCCTCTCTCTCACACTCCGGTAGCTCCACGATCCTTGTGGCAAGTTCAAGCAACCTCAAGCCCTCTTCCTCAAGCTCCATCCTCCATAGCCGCACGAGACGAGGGAAGCGAAGAAGGGAAGGAAAGATGAAGAGAGAAGATGGGGAGCTTCTTCTCCACGATCCCTCACTCTCACACACTCACTCCCTCAATCCCTCACTCAAGCACAAGTAAGAAGGTAAGAAGCAAGAGAACAGGAAGGAGAAGCTTTAGCCACCCCCAAGAATGAGCTTCTCATTCACTTTGAACTTTATATACATGCCCTACCTTTTGGGCGGTCATCTACACTTTTTACATGGCCAGCCATTAGCCTATTCTCTCTTTTCCTATTTCCCACCATTCCCACCCATCATGTTCCCGCTATTACATACAATTTTCACAGGAGTGAGCTCGACGCTCTTTTTTTACAAAGGTTCGAAAGCGTCTTCATATCTAATGGAGTGCTTTTACTTTTTTCTCTTTTTTTTTAAAAAGGGCGACTTCGTCGTTTAAATCATTCAAATTTTCGAGCTTCCATTTTCCGCGCTTTTGCTCCATTTTCCATTCCTCTGTGCTATGGTAAACATTACCCCCCTCCTAGCGGAGTGCCAGTCCCATGGCACTGGGGTGGGGGGCAGCATCAGCGCTGGGAGTGGTGCTAAGTGGGATTGGTGGGCAGATGACCTTGATCAAGATGGTGCTGTTGGGAGAGAGACATGATGGGGTGGTGATTCTGGATGATTTGGAGAAGTTCCGGCTCGCTTTGATCTTCTTGAAGGTGCTCGGCCTTTGTTACCCAAATGGAGTCGGCATTGGTGACAACTGACATAATCGGGGCTCCATAACTGTGGATAAATACGGGGTTCCAATGTCTATGCCAATGGTGGCCCCCGTCTGAGTTAAAACGGCCTACAAGAGAAGGTTGTGCACTTCCTAAGGGGTGTCTACCTTTCGGTGAGGTGTAAGTGCATGTGCAGTGGAACTGGGAGATGAGTTGAACCTTGGGCAAAACCTTGGGCAAGCCCTTGGTAATGTCTCACACTTGAGGACCCAATTTGTGCGTTGTTGGAGGTGTAGTGTAGTGCAGAGCTTAGGGTGATAGGTCTGAAAGTCCTGCCCTTGATGTGCCCTAAGCGTGAAGTGGGGAGAGGGGCTAGGGGTGATCCCTAGGTGCGGTGAGCAAAGTTTGTTTTTGTTTTTTTTAGAAGGCATTTGGCTAGTGCCAATTGTCGTCAGTCGAAGCGCGGGGAGGTCGCAGGCATTGGGATAGAAAGGCACGACTTTGAAGATATTCTTTAATTGCAGCTCGGGCCTTCAGAGGTGTGGATGACAAAAAGGGATGGTTACACCTTGTGAAGCGGGTGTCATTCATGTTTTCTAAGAGTTCCAAGCAAAAGGAGGGAAGGAGAGATGCCCTCATCATTAATCTAGTCATAGCTCTACTATTGATTCCTAGATTGATGTCAAAAAAGAGGGGGGGAAGGTGAGCTTCTTCAGCGGTAGGCTTTTGTATTAATAGGAATTTGAGCAACCTAAGATAGTTGCAAGTGGTTAGGAAGGCATGATCAGAGCAGGAGGACAAGTCCGCGAGGAAGCGGGTGATGGATGGAAGGATATCCTGTTGTCTAAAAACTAAGCATTCCTCGGGAGTTTGGGCATTTACATTATATATTTTAGGAAAATCAAAATCCCCATGAATGGTGCGGTCATAGTCCACTCCATGTCAGCGAGGGTAGGGCATGTAGAAGGGGTCATTTCGCTCCTCGGGGAGTGAGTTGCAGAAGGCGGTCCAGGCATCAAAATTGGCATCCCAAATCCTCCTCCACCACTTTGGCTGCACTTCGTAGCCTTTGACGGATTTGGGAATCCGGTTCACCTTGTCCTGCTAGTAGTCTGCAGGCTCTTGCCTCCACCTGGTCATAATTAGGCTCCTTTCTTTCACCCATCTGTTCGCTAGAGGTCATTGGCTAGATCCTTGATTTTGGATAGGATACTGAGTGGCAATGCCCGCTCTAGCGATTGTGGGTAGAAGAAGGACATCTCAAAAGGCCTCGTCTGAAACTCCCGGTCACACTAAATGACCAATTTCTGCGGCCAATCAATGGGGTTGGGGTCCCTTCGTAGTGGTACTCGTCAGAGAATTGTCTGGGTAGTGACCGGGCTCTGCGTTGTGCATCCTCTGCCAGCTCTTGCCTCCTTCTTGTGGCTGCCACAATGCGCTCCGGTATGTGGGCATCTTCAAGCTCGTCTGGTGGGAGGTCTGGTAGATGAAAGGTGAGAAGGATCGAAGCTTGCACGCGAGCTATGGCGGGAGAGCAAGAGCAAGAAAGAGAGAGACAAGAAATGGGAACTCCAACAGTCACAATGTGTGACCGGGCCTTCCTTTATTCAAACTGTCACTAAAAGAATAAAGAATAAAGTGACGTGACGGGCGCCCGCCACCTGCAGTGTGCAGTGGCGGGTACTGTCAGTGTAGTAATACACGGGGCGGCACGGTGGAGGCGCCTTTACCCCCAACAACCTCCCACTTAAAGGCGAATCTGCCCTAGTGAGAGAGAAAAGAAAAAAGAAAAGATAGTACAAATGTACATAGGTACAAGGGATGAGGAAAGGCGACATCTCATCCAACGCCCATCAACCTCCTGAGGAAGGCAAAGCGCTCAATAGTGAGGCTCTTCGTGAGTAGATCTGCAGGATTCTCGTCACTAGAGATCTTGACAAGGTCAAAAGACTTGTCCTCCACGACACCACGTATGAAGTGATACCTCACCTTAATGTGTTTCGTCTTCGCATGGAAGACCGGATTCTTAGCCAACTGAATGGCACTCATAGAATCTGAATGCAGTGTAGGTGTCGCATCAATCCCAAGGTCAGCAACTAGACAGCCTAACCATATGGCCTCCTTGCAAGCCTCAGTGGCTGCAACATACTCGGCCTCAGTGGTAGACAAAGCCGTACACTTCTGAACCCTGGACATCCAAGAGACAGCCCCTCCAACATAGGTGAATACATAGCCAGAAGTGGACTTCCTACTATCTGCATGTCCTGCATAATCGGAGTCAGTGTACCCCACGACCCCTGTATCCTGGTTGCCATAGCAAATACACATATCTGCTGTGCCCAGGTACCTCATGATACCCTTCACGGCATCCCAATGTCTGCTGCCAGGTGTAGCCATATAGCGTGCCACAACACCAACTGCATGCGCAATATCTGGACGAGTGGCTATCATGGCATACATCAAACTGCCCACGGCTGAAGCATAGGGGATCTTGGCCATCTCGGCCCTCTGCTCATCTGTCTGCGTACAATCGGCTTGTGATACCTTCACATAAGAAGGTAATGGACAGCCAATAGGCTTTACGTCCTGCATGCAGAAGCACTCAAGGACTTTATGAATGTATTCCCACTGTGAGAGATACAAAAGCCCCTGATGCCTATCGCGCTTAATGCGCATCCCAAGTATATGTGAGGCCTGTCCCAAATCCTTCATCTCAAAGCTCTTCTTTAGCTGAGATTCAAGAGCATCTAGCTCATCATGAGCTTTCCCTGCTATCAGCGTATCATCAACATAGAGTACCAAGATAAGCAAACTGCCATCACGGGCTTTCTTCGTGTAAAGACACGGATCCATAGCACTCCTGCTATAGCCCTGTGACTGCATAAAGGCATCAAACTTATGATACCATTCCCTAGGTTCCTGCTTCAAGCCATACAAGCTCTTCTTCAACTTGCACACTAGGTGCTCCCTGCCAGGTTCTGCAAAGCCCTTAGGCTGATCCATATAGATCTCATCATGCAAGTCCCCATGTAGAAAAGCCGTCTTGACATCCATCTAATATAGATCTAAGTCAAGCTGTGCAACCAAAGCCAAGACTAAGCGCAGGGTGGTTATCTTAACCACAGGAGAGAAGACCTCATCAAAGTCCACACCATGTTTCAACTTAAAACCCTTTGCTACCAATCTAGCCTTGTATGTCGGCTTGGGGTGTCCAAGGGTACTTTTCAGCTTGTACACCCACTTGCATGGCAAAGCCTTCTTGCCCTTAGGCAAGGCAACCAAATCCCAAGTCTCATTCTTATGCAGGGAGTCTATCTCAGACTGCATAGCCCTCTCCCAGGAGTGACTGTCACCCCTACGCATAGCCTCATCATAAGTGAAAGGTTCTCCTGCATCTGTAACCAAAACATAATGCATAGAGGGCTGAAATCTGTCAGGTGGATGTCTGTCTCTAGCAGACCGTCTCACCGCAGGCTCTACTGCCTGTCTAACTGCCTGTCCAACACCCTGGCCCTGTGGAGGAACTGCTGCAGGCTGTACTACTGGCTGTGCTGGAGCTCTAGGCTCCTCCTGAAAGATCACTCTGCGGATCTCAACCACCTTCTCAGGCTGCATGTGTATCTTGTCTTCATGGAAGACGACATCATGGTTGCGTACTATTTTCCGCGCCTGCGGATCCCATAGGTGATAGCCCATCTCTCCTGACTCACCATAGCCAAGGAATATGCATTTAATGCTCTTTGGATCCAATTTTCTCCTCTTGTCCTTGGGCATATGGCAGAATGCCTCACATCCAAAGACACGGAGATGGGCATAAGAGGGTGGCTTACCAGCCCAAACTTCCTCTGCAACCTGGAAATCCAATCCACTGGAAGGCGATCGGTTTATGACATGCACTGCCGTACTAACTACCTCAGCCCAAAAACTCTGGGGTAGGCCTGCATGGCTAAGCATAGAGCGCACACGCTCCTGAATAGTCCTGTTCATGCGCTCAACCAAACCATTCTGGGGTGGGGTGTAAGGGGCGGTCAACTGACGCTTAATACCCCTGTCATCACAAAACTGCTCAAAAGCACGTGATACATATTCTCCCCCATTGTCAGTCCTAAGGCATTTCAGCCTATACCCAGCCTGGTTCTCAACAAGAGCAAGCCATCTCTGAAAAACTGCCAAGAAATCGGACTTCTACTTTATGGGATAAGCCACAGTTTCCTAGAAAAATCATCAATGAAGGTAACGAAGTACTTCGCGCCACCCATAGACATGCAAGGCATAGGCCCACAAACATCGGAATGCACCAATGCCAAGGGCTCACTCATGCGTGGCCTACCTGATTTCTTATGCGTAGGCCTATTCTGCTTACCATAAAGACAATGATCACACGAGTCAAAACATGCATAATCCAAAGGCGGAAGATAATGCAAACCAGATAACATTTTCATTCCCTTTAAAGACATATGTCCCAAACGGGTATGCCAAAGTGATACATGTGGGATAGAGCCCACTGCCAAAACATGGTCTACAGAAGACCCAGATACAACAAGAGGATAGAGGCTGCCAGCCTTGGCGCCTCTAGTAAGCACAAGTCTGCCTTTGGTGATCTTCCAGGCAGAATCCCCAAAACAGACATGAAACCCTGCATCATCCAACTGTCCTGCAGACATAAGACTGCACGTAAGCGCAGGTACATGACATACATCCCTTAGCAAAAATGAATTGCCAGTGGAAAACTGCAAGTGAATATCACCCATGCCCACAATGTCAAGAGACCTGTCGTCTCCAAGTTTGACTGAACCAGATATAGTGCGGTAAGAGTGGAACCACTCACGGTAAGGCGTCACATGGAAGGATGCTCCGGAATCCAATAACCAGCACTGTGCATACATACTAGGTGTCTCAGTCAAGTGTGAAGCATCAGAAGAACTAGCTGCAAGTATAAACTCATCACCACCATCGGACTCCTCAGTCTGCGTGACATTAATTTCCTCAATCTTGACGTTGGACTTCGTAGGTACTATGCTGCGATCAGAGCACTTCTCCTGCACTTTATCTTTCCCCTTATCCTTGCGCTTCTCATTGTGCAACTCATGACACTGTGGTCTAATATGGCCCTTTTTCCCACAATGATGACAAGTGACATTTGCATTGCGCCCACGCGACTTACTACGCAACTTGCCACGAGATTTAGACCGACCCTTCTGCGAGTCACGACCACGGTTATTACCACGATCATTCCTGTCATTCCTGCCTCTAACTGTCAAAGCATGACTACCACGAGAGGCATCCAAGTTTTTGCGATTCACCTCTTCCTGAAGAAGAGCACTCTCAACATCTGCCAATTTTAGAGTAGCACTAGAGGCACAAAGAGCAGTACCGAAAACATCCCATGACTCATTCAGAGTCCCCAGCAAGAAAAGAGGAGTTACTTCCTCTCCAAAGGTGATATCCTGCGAAGTCAGGTTCTTTAGTATAGCATGGAACTAGCTCAAGTGAGCAGACATAGTCGCATTATCCTTCATGCGCAGATCCATAAGCTGCTTCAACCAATACATTTGACTTGCTGGACTTTTCTTATCATAAAGATTTTGTATCTTATTCCATAGATCCCATGCACTCTGTGCTTCCTCAAATACATTATAATGTACCTAATCAGTGAGAGACAATACAATCGTGGACTTGCATAGCTCATCAAGTTCAAGCCAGTCATCATTGTCCATAGTTTCAGGCTGCTCCCCACTCAACCGAAGTGGCTTAATCTGAGATTTCTGCACCAAGACTTGCCAAATTTGACTCTTCCAATAAGAGTAGTTGGTACCATCCAACTTTGTAATGTTAAAGATGGCACTATCATGCGAAGATGACGCCATTATGCAGGCTGGAAATGCCCAAACAGTCCAAAATTGCTTGTTGTTTTACTGTAGAAACTGCCCAAAAATGACCAAAACGGGGTCCAAAGGGCGAGCAAAGTGTGCCAAAAGTTGCTGCCCACTTAGTGCTAGGTGCGGTACACCAAATCAAGATATTTCAGCATGAAAAGTACACCTCAGTCCACCAATAACTACTTGCTGTAATAAATTGCAGATATGCAGTCTAGAGAGCAAACTGTCCCAAAATAGGATCCAATGTCAAGCAAACAATGCTAGGTCCAAAGCCTGCATGAAACGGACATAAGCAAGGCCAATGACAGTGAAAAGAACATGAGCTCAACACCGAAGCATGTCAAAATAACATCTGCCAGTGAAAGGCACACCCCCAGATACTATAGGCAAAGTGTTCATGTAACTGCCAAAACCTGACACAAATAGGTGTCTGCTCAAAGAGAAAGATCCAAATATGAGACTTAGCTCATAAGCATCCTGTGAACCAAGAGTACATCAATGCATATCCATAAAGATCGGAGTATGATCCCAAAGTCTCAATGCGTATGTAGCTGCTCAAGACATAAATTGCTCCAAATACATGTAAGTGCTCCAATAGCATGCAACTGTCAAAGGTCAAGCAAGCATGTAAAATGCTCCCACTGGCACAAAAGGCGTACAAAGAGAGCTCAGAAGCTCAAACAACCCAAGAGAAAGCACTAGTGATAAGTGACCCTGTCAATGCATCAAGCGCATCCAAGAGAGCATGACATACATGAAGCACCGGTCGTATTAACCATGAAGCAATACATAAGCCCAAAAAAGCTCTCGGTCAACTCAATGACATCCAAATAGTAACCAAGATCAGTGATCAAGTAAGCCGAGAATGCTCAAATACATCCAAATCCAAGCTCCAAATGTCGGTATGGCATACACGAACCAAATAGCATATGTCACGAACCAAAGCATGTAATGCAAAAGCCTAACTGTCAAGCAGAGACATGAGGCATAGGCGGTCCATGAGCATGCCAAGTCGGTCCAAATGCCAGGAAGACGGAGCTAATGCGAAGCTCAAAAGCATCCCATAATCTCATACATATGCTCCAAGTCGTCCCCAAATGTCAGAGACATCATGCCAAAGCTCAAAGCATGCATCCGGTATCGGTAGGTAAGTGCCCAAGCATGTAAAGTACCTTCAGCCCACTGTTATTCCAGCATGTATTTACTATTCTAAACAGTAGATTTCAGCCCCGAATTCAAGCCAAAATCATGGTCAAACCAAATGCATACATCCCCAATACATCCGGATAGGAAGTAGACCGCATATGGGCATCAAATAAGGTAACCGGAGTAGAGTATAGGCATCAAATGCCAATGCCAAGTGTGGCTACCCTGTTTCCAGCACTATATAACAGTAAATAACATTCCCAAGGCACTAGGCATCATGTAGACCACATACGGGCATCAAATAGCACAACCGGAATGGAGTATAAGCAACGAATGCTAATGCCAATGGTGCTGTCCTGTTTTTAGCCTGTTATGACAGTCCCAAATCTGAAGAAATAAGCCCCGAATGATCAAGACCAATGCCCAAAGCTTGAATGACATCAAACATGAAGTCTATAGCCCTCTTGATCAAGGTAGAGAGCAAGAAGCAATGGCCAAGTGTGGAGCTGAAGTATATGAGTGCTCACAGCTTGGAAAAAAATGATGCAATCTGCCCTGTTGGTGCTGAACTTGCTGCTGCTCCACATGGGCTGAAAAGGGGGTAATGGGGGGCTCAAGAAGGGCCTATCAAAGGCCTATGACAAGCCTCTTTGAGCCTTGATAGGTGTAAGGCACAATATGAGGGGAATAAGCTTCAAGGGTTTGAAGCCATGGCTGCCCTTGCTATTTGCAACCTGTAGACTGAAATAAAACCCTGAAAGAATGATCAAATACCTCAGTATTAATGCCTTGAAGGTGCCTCAATAGGCTGGGAAGGTGCTCGGGAAGCCGGGGAGTGACGGGAGCTCGGGGAGATCGGATATGGCTGCCGGGATGGAGATCCAATGCGTGAAGCGAGTCAATGCGAAGGTCGGGAAGCACCGAGTCGAGCTCGAGCAAGAGAATGCCAAGCTCTGATACCAGTTGAAAGGTGAGAAGGATCGAAGCTTGCATGCGAGCTATGGCGGGAGAGCAAGAGCAAGAAAGAGAGAGACAAGAAATGGGAACTCCAACAGTCACAATGTGTGACCGGGCCTTTCTTTATTCAAACTGTCACTAAAAGAATAAAGAATAAAGTGACGTGATGGGCGCCCGCCACCTGCAGTGTGCAGTGGCGGGTACTATCAGTGTAGTAATACACGGGGCGGCACAGCGGAGGCGCCTTTACCCCCAACAGTAGAGGGGGATCGGGCGCTTTCCGTAGTTCTTCGTCGGCCTCTTGGTCCGAATTCGGGCCTTCCTCAGTATCTTGTTCGACTCTACTGCTGGGATTGTTTGCGGTGGTGGTGCGGGCGGTTCCTACTCTTCTAATCCCAGGTCCTTGAGCTCAACAGTGGAGAGGCTGGCACTACGCAGGTAGCTGAATTGATATTCCTTGGTGAGTGTCGTGCTCATGGGGAGCTCCCGTTTCTGAAGGTTGTACCTTAGTGCCCGGGTAGTCAATTTCAGTTTTCTTCTCACCCTTTCCACTAAATCATCACCCTGTGCTTGGGTGACATGTAGCACGGTGCTGAGAAATGCTTGCCTTTGTGCATGGGTGCATACATTGGCTGCTTCAGCTCTAGATTCGGCAAGCACTCTCTCGCACTCTGCCACCGCCAAGCACTCCGTTAATTGCCTGATTCTGTCAAAGTTGTTTGCTTCCCAAGCATTGACCCTTTCATCCATCTTTTTTCTTTCCTCTTCCATCGCACTTGCTAGTGTGGTCACCACCTGTTGTTGTTTGTTCGTTAAAGCCCAAAGTTGATGCCACTCCCTGGACTTCTGAGCCAGCTATTCTTTGGTGATTTCCTTCGCTTGAGTTGCGATACTGAATTTGTGCTCTGCCTCATCGATTCGTTCTGATCTTTCCTATGCCAGTTGCTCGTGGCTCTGGATCTCTACAAGGTGCAGTCTTCGTTGCATGAAGGCCATGGCCATGAGGGCATTAGTTGTTGTTCTTGCACTTCCGTTGTGAGGGTTGTGGATCGGCCCCGTGCTAGGAATTCTATCTCTCTCTCTAGCCTGTTTTGTTCCTCGAGCTCATACTGAAGCTTTGCCATGGCGTCCCCTTGCCCCTCGCTCCATTCACCTTCTTGAGTTGCCAGTAGTCCATACCCCTCTAGTCTGGCCGTTCTCTGCTCTAGGTCAGGATACTGTTGCACCAGCAATTTTAAGCTCCGTTGCTCGGCCACCAGGTTCTGTTCTTCGTCCTCCAACCTCTGTCATAGGCGGTTCTCATTGTCTTGGGCCTCGTTCTTTTTTGCCTCTAGCTGGTCTTGTAACGCCTTGACCTCCCTTCGTCGGTTAGCCTCTTGCTTTGAAACTTCAAGCTTCAGGGCCTCCGAGGTTTCCCTTTCCTTTTCCAGCTCCAGTAGGGCCACCTTCTTTTCCTCCTTTGCCGCCTCCAGCTGCGCTAGGAGCTCGGCCATGTAGGCATCGTAGTTTGCTCCTAGTGACAGGGGGATGGGAGCTGTGGTGGTCGATGCTTCGAGTTTTTTCCATTTAGGGTCTTTCCTGGATTCAGCATCAGCGGTGGCAGGTCTTTTCGCTCCAGGTTCTGGGACAATCTCTGCCACCTTACTGACGAGCATCTGCATCATGCTCATCGGTTGGGTTGTGTCTAGAGAAGGCGTGGGCTGCCGGGCCTCTGTTGGCGTTGGCACGAAGGAGGGAGGCAGGGGTTGTAACAACGACTTTCCCTTGCCTGCGATCATCAGGGCTGCCCTCGCGCTGCCACTCACTTCGGCTTCATGGTGAGGACCATAGGGGTTGATTTCTCCTGTTCTGTGAGTTTCTTCAATTGACCTGCGAGTGGCCTCAACCAACTCAGCCAGTTCCTTCATGCTCAGCTCGTGGGCTTCCTCTTCCGCCCTTCTTTGATGTTCCTCTTCCACCCTTTTTGACTCCTCTTTAACTCTTGCGAGTTCTTCCTCCTTCTTCTGCAGTTGTTCTTTCAACCCACATGACTCTTTTCGAGTCCTCTTCACCTTGGTCCGCTCCCCTTTGCTTAGCGTCTTCGCCTTCTTTTGGCCCTTGCCGTTCTTCATTTTCTTTTGAGGCCCGGCCCTTTGCCGGGGTGGTACTTCAGGATCTCCTTCATCGCTAGCCGTCCTTTCGCTCAAGCCTTCCTCCTCTCGATGTGGTGAGCCTTGGTGCTCAATCTACTCTCCCTCCACGTCGGCACCCTTGATGGCCTCGTCAATGATTGCTATAAGTATACCTGCGTACCCGATCGTAGAGGCCTTGATGGCATGTTTTTTCCTCGTGGATCGTGTGGTGGAGGCTAGGGATTCCCCACTGTGGGAGCTTTCGCTCAACCGCTAAGACCCACGGACCGCTTATTGTTCAAGCGTTCCAAGCGAGCTCTAATGGCTATCTCTCACCTAGCCGACGCGCCGTCGATCCTACGAGTGTAGTGAGCTTACCTTGATGCTTGATCGAGTACCCTCCTCTCCCTTGCACTCTGGTAGCTCCACGATTCTTGATGCTAGCTCAAGCATCCTCAAGCCTCCTCCATCTCCAAGCTCCATCCTCCATAGCCACGCGCGCAAGAGAAGAGAAGAGAAGAGAAGAGAAGAGAAGAGAAGAAGAGAAGAGGAGACGGTGAAGAGCTTCACCCTCTTGATCCCTCACTCCCACACACACTCACTCCCTCACACTCTCACACTCCCCCTCTCAAGAGCACACACAAGCAAGAAGAAGAGAAGAAGAGAGGAAGAAGAAGACTCTTTTTGCCACACACCAAAGAATGAGCTTCTCATTCACTTTTCAACTTTATATACAAAGCCCTAAATCCTTTTTGGGCGGTCATCCCCTTTTCCCTCTTTTACATGGTCGGTCGTAGCCTAGGCCCTTTTTCCCATTTCCCACCATTCTAATTTATCCTATTCCCAACTAATGCGTACACTTTGCATAGGAGCGAGCTTGGCACTCTTTTACAAGGATTCGGGGGCACTCCCACATTTTAATGGTGCGCCCTTTTACTCTTTTGTTGTCTCGGGGCGACACCGAGGCTTTTTGAGGGTCGTGCTCGAACATTTAAATTTTTCGGGGTCTGGTTACCGGTCAAGACGCCTTTTTCTACTTTTATCTTGTGCCTTTTTTACTATTTTCTTTTTTTTTTCTGTTTTTCGCTCCTTTGTGCTGTGGAAAACACGGTAACATTACCCCCCTCCTACCCAAGTGCCAGTCCCATGGCACTGCGGTGGGATGTAGTGGCTAGTTAGGTCAGCTGCTAGGTGGAATAGGTAGGTGGATGACACTGCTTCTAAGATGGTTGGGTGAATGATAGGTGATGGAGTTTAAGGACGATGACCAGGAAAGATTCTGGCGTGCTTTAGGCTTCATGAAGATAATCGGCATCTTTCACACTGTTGTGGCGCCCCTTATGTAGCTGGTCGTCCTTTGAGTATCAAAAATGCTTGAAGCAATAAGCAATCCCTTAGGAGGATGGTACTGAAGGGATTTATTCCGGAGAAACCCCTTGAACGCTGTTTTCCTTGAAAATCCGTGGCTTTGATTGAAGATCCTTGTCTTTGAGTTGAAGGTTTTCAGGCTTGTGGAATCAATAAGCGATCCGTGGATCTTGAGGCCTTGGACATGCATCTTTGGAAGATGAGGTTCCAAGATCTATGCCAATGGCAAATTTATCCTGGCTTGGTTCAATCCTGGTAGCCATCAGCAGGCCGATGGTTGGACACCGGTACGGGAAAAAAGTTTTGGTCATTAAAGGGTGCCGTGGATGATCCTCTTCAGCGGAGTAGCCATTTCTTGAGACTTGATCATAACCTGCAAGAAAAATGTGCACTGCCTAGGGGGTGTGTCTGCCTCGCCGTGGAGTGCGTGGTGTTCGTGGCAGTGGAACTGAGAGATGGGTCTAACCTTGGGCAAGCCCTTGGTAATGTCCACACTTGAGGACCCAATTCGTGCGTCGTTGGAGGTGCGGTGCAAGTCTTAGGGTGACAGGTCTGAAATTCCTGCCCTTGATGTGCCCTAAGTGTGAAGTGGGGAGGGGGCTAGGGAGAACCTTAGGTGTGGTGACTGTGGTGCTTTTCTCTTCTCTATTTAAAAAAAATAAAAATGATAATAGGCCTAATTGTCTTCATCAGAATGAGAAGGAGAAGGGGGTCGGATAGATTTGCTAAAAAACTGACAACTTTGCATGTAATCTTTCAGATTCATGCGGACATGAAGGGAAGTGGTGGAGAGGAAGGGGTGGTTGCATCTAGTGAATTGGCTATTGTTCATGTCTTCTAGGAGGGCTAGGCAAAAAGAGGGAAGGAGACTAGCCCTCATCATGAGGCGAGCCATGGCGCAGTTGTCTATAGCGTTAGGGTCAAAGAATAGGGGAGGTAGGCCGTGCTCTTGTGGAGTCGGGTCCTGCTTAAGAAGTAGCCTAAGTAACCTAAGATAATTACTAGTTGTTACAAAAGCGGGGTCAAGACATGAGGAGAAATCCGCAAGAAAGCGCATCATAGACTCATTTAGGCTTTCGGCGATAAAAAGAAGGGCATGCTCAAAGGATACTACAATGGAGTTATAAATAATGGGAAAGCCATACCGCCCGTGGAGGGTAGCATCAAAATCTACCCCTACCCTTCGAGGGTACACCATGTAGGTAGGGTTGTTCCTCTCGAATGGCAGGGTGTTACAAAATGCCACCCAGACGAGCATGCTGATGTTGCATACTCGCCTCCTCCACAGGGGTTGGCTTTTGTAGCCCTGTACAGTTTTTGGAATTTCAAAAAATTTATCTTGCCAGTAGGCCGCTTCTATGCCCCAAGAGGTCGGGATCTTTTCCCACTCTTCTAATCATTTTTGCCCCAATCATCCACCGACCGCGATTACCTCGTCCATTACCTTGAGTGGCAGGACCCTCTGCAGACTGTTGGGTAGGAGGAAACTAAAGGAGAATGGATCATTTCCTAGTTCTTGTATCTCCCACAACACCAGTTCTGCGTGGAATCCTGCGGGAATATCATCAGGGCACGGTGGGAGAGGTGCGGACGGTAGCACGGCTGGCTTGGCTCTTAGTTTTTTTCTGGCTTCCTCCACCAGCTTTTTCCGTCTTTCCCTAGAGACGGCTTTTCTTTCCGGTGATGGGTCCTCTTGTGGCGGCTCTTGAGACTGCGGCGAGGGGGGTTGTGGGACTACATCCTCCCTGAATCAATTCATATCGATTTCCAGTTCTGCTTCTTCCCCCTGTCGTTCTGTGTGTGCTGCTTCTTCCTCAAATCCGAGGGCGTCGATCTCCTGGGGGGTTAGGCCGGCCAACATTAGGTATTTTCGTTGTTCATCCAAGCTCAGCCTAACCTCCGCGGGTAATGGTGGCATTTGCAGTCTAGCATGTAGGGCTCTTCATGCCATGCCGAGCTTTCTTTGCATTACCTCCAATGGCTCTCCTTGCAGTGCATGGGTGGTGTTCAGGATGGTGTTGAGGAAGGCCTTCTGTTGAGTGCTGAAGGCCACTTGGGCTACCTCTACCTTGCTCTCTGCGATGATTTTCTCATTTTCTGCCAGATCAAGGCGCCGCACTAGTGTCTTCACCCTCTTTTCATTGTGCGCAGCCCACTCCTTTGCTCTTTTGTTCATCATTTCCAAGCCCTCTCCCTATTTGAGGGTTAACATCATAAGTTTCTGCTCATAGTCTTCTAATTCCATGACTAGCCTCTCTTGTTCTTCTCTTTCAGAGGTCAGCTAGTCTGTCAGGCGCTCGAGTTCCTCCTGTTGTTCCTCCATGCCTCGTTTTCTTTCTTCGTTCCTGGTATTCAGCTCCGCCACGAGTGCATCAATCTGAGCAGATTTCGTAGCAAGCTCCTGGTACTGCACTATTAGGAGCTTGTGCTCTCTTTGCATTTTTACTAACTCTTGTGTCTCGTTTTCAAGCAGCTGCCTCCAGTGTTCCTCCCTCTCATCCCTAGCCTTCATTTCTTGTCCGAGATCTGCAATCTCCCGCTGGTGCAAGGCTATCATTCTTATTTTATCCAGCTGGAAGGCCGCCATTGATTCCTTCTCGGTTGCCAACTCAGCCACGGCTATCTTGTGTTCCTCCTTAGCTTTCTCCAATTGGGAGAGCAGCTCGGGGACGTATTCGTCGTAATTAGGCAATGGCATCATCATTGTGTGGATGGGCGAGGTTGAGGCTTCGACTTTTTGCTTTTTGGGCTCTTGCCTAGACTTCGCATCCGTAGCTGGCCTCTTCTGTCCTGTGGTTGTGGTCTTTGTGCTCTGTCCCTGGCCCATCTCTTTGTTGATGAAATACTGTATCCACGTTACGAAGTTTGACACATCTACACTGGTCGGGATGCTAGGGGTGATGGTGGTGAGTTCAGCGGAAGGCACCAGGAGGGTAGGAATCTGATGGAGCGGGGCCTTGCCCTTGCCTTCAGGGACTAGAGGTGGCACAAACTCTGGCACCTGTGTGCTAGACCCTAGCCCCTCTTCTCTACGTGGGCTTAGGCTCCTCAGTTCATCTGCTCAGCTCTGTTGTTTGATGGATCGGCGGGTGGCTTCCGCCATGTCCTCTTTCTCCTTCCTTCGTAGCTCTTCCTCTTCCTCATCCGCTTTTCTCTTTCTTTCCTCCTCCGCTTTTCTCTGCTCTTCCTTCTTTTTCCCTTTCTGTTCTTTTTTCCTCCTTTTTTTCTCTTCTGCTTCTTGTTTCGACGCCTCCTTTGCTTTCTGTAACTCCTCTTTTCCCCTCTCCTCCTCCTGTCTCTTTGTCCTCTCTCTCTCCTTTGCTTCTTTCAGGGATTCTTTCTTCACTCTTTCCAAGTCTTCTCTCTCCTTCTTCCTGCCTTCGTCATTCTTCTTCTTCCTATGCGTCGTCTTCTTCTTGGGTTTTCCTTATTGTCTTTTTGCTAGTCTGTCCCCCCCCTTCTTCTTCTGTTTCAGTTCTGTCAGTGTACCCGTCTTTGTCCTGGTGAGGAGGCGACCTCTTTGGCGTTTCTCCTTCTCCCTCTTCCACCTCCTGTGCTTTCTTTACTACCTCCTGGATGAGTGCAGTCAAGCCTCCTCCATATCCAATGAAGGAGGTTTTGGAGGAGGCTTTCTTCCTTTCCATAACTTTAGAAGCCGGAGATTCTCCTCTTGTTGGTGCACTTCCTAGGGCTAGCGCTTTGGCCGCTTGATCAATCGTTTTCCGCACGTACCCATTCCAATCTACTTTGTCTAGGGTGTGGAATGCTACATTCTCCAGCACTGGTACGCTAATTTGATGCATTAAGGAATTGTAACGCTGGCTGGAGAAGAGCACATGCACCAACTTGGCCTGCAACCTAGCTTCTGTGTCAGGGATGTCCTGGATGCTTATGCCGTCATTCGTGAGCACCTCTTCCTTCTTCATTTTCAGCATGGCATAAACATCCCTTTTTTGTTTCCATTCTATCCTTGGTACCAATCCCAAAGCCTTCTCCACCAAGGTTGGATCCAACCGGACTTATACTACCTGCTTTGCACCCACTCCTCGGCCCACTGTTACAATACCACCTTCTTGGTCTAGGTTGTATGTTTTGAGGAATTCTACGCACTTTAGGTGATCTGGTTCCTGCGAGAATTTTTCAATATACTTTGTGAGGTTGCATTGTTCCACCACCCTCCTGGTTGCTTCCTCCTTGGCCACCACGACTTCAATGTTGTGGATGGTTCGGAACTTGAGCTGGCCGAAGGTGCGGTTCTCTAGATGGATGCGATACTGTTCCCTTTCCTCGTCTGTGAATGGGAGTCGATGGGCGCGGTCTTGCTATGACATTTTATGCTCCTGTCATAATTCGTAACTTTCATTAGCATTTTCCACATATCACTTCGCTGGTTGTGTGAGAATAAAAACTCTTGAATGAATTTCTTAGGAAGCCATTTTTTCATACTATATGCTTATGCTTTTCACTACCTTTACTTTACTGTATCCCTTTTGATTCATTTCCCATCCGATTTCTTTCACCTTCACCACATACCCCCTCCCCTTCCATCTTAGAAAAGAATCCTTCCTAGGATTGGGGTAAAAAGGTTAGGGGCTTTGGGCCTGTTGGGGTAGGAGTTACTTGTGAAGGAGCCAAGTGTAGAAATTTGGATTGTATTCGAGTTGAGCGGTGCGGTCCAGATCAAAGGGTCGAATTCCCATGTGTGTGACGTATGTGAGGACATCTGTGAGGAAGTCACTAGAGTCGACCCGACTTGCAATGTGGAGCTCTTCCTCTGTTAAGAGGCGGTCAAGATAGGGATGCCCCTTGATATGCTCGTCCATGGGTCGGCCCCGAAGAGTGGTTAACACTCCGTACGAGGTAGGCGTGATGTAGATGGGATCATACTCTGCCATTTTGATGGCTCGAGTCGACGTTACTCGGCGTTGGTCATTATGCGACATCTGTCAATCTCCCATTGCAACCTAAGAGCGTACCACTGCCTCAAGAAGGGTGATCCAGTATCAGCAAGGTGGGATAACCTTGGGATCTCTTGGTCAGTGATATAGCAGAAGTGGTCCATGGATCGTATGACGTGATGAGACGTTGCTTAATGGCTTGCTCTTTGGAGATCTCACTATCGAGCAACTTAGAAGAGTAGAGCAAGAAGCCTGTGCAAAGGCGAATACAAAAGTCTCCCAAGAGCAAGGCATATTGCGTACTTCCGTTGCAAAGGGTTCCTCTAATAGACCCAAGTCCAAGCGGTCATAGAGGGCTAGCGAAATGAAGGTGGCATCGAGCCGTTTAATGCAGTCCACCACATCCTCTCCGGTGTCCTCCACAAGGTGAGCGGCTAACGCTAGAAATGATTTCTGTTCATAGGAGGGCGTAAGGCCGACGGGCGGTTGAGGTTTGCTAGAACTAGAGGCTTTGACAGTACATAGTTGTGGTTGGGAGTTTCCTTGAGCCTGCAACCGGGCTGTTTGGAAGATGGGCGGGTTAGGGTTAGTCACAACAGAAAGCTGGGTTGCTGCAGTCAGCTTTGTTGCGGAGAGTCGGATTGACTTGGTCGGATGATGCCACTTGTGACAGTGGCTATTGCTTGGGCCGATAGATTTGTGCGACTCTCTTGGGCCAAAGCATAGATGAGTCGAATGGCTGGGGCGCTGGAGAGCACTGCAGCCTATGGTCCTGAGGTGTTGGGGGACGTGGGCTGATCAAGCTTGAGGGTGGCATATGACTAGTGCCTTTGGTTGTAGGGGCCTTAGGGATCCACAGTGAGGCATTTCCCTCATAGTAGCCTTGCGCATGCAAGAGGGCTTTAGGGACCCATCTTTGTGTAATCATGCGGCTCTTCCCGTGATTGTGTCTTGGCCTCCTAGGTTTAGAGTTATGGGTCTTATGCGGATAGGCGCGTCTAGTCCTAGGCGGTTCTCGAGGCTGTTTAGGCATCCACTAGAGGCGAGGCTATTGGGTCTTTGCTTTGATTGCTACGGGCTGCGGTTTATGAAAGTCGGGGAGTGGCAGCTGTGCACTACCCCCCTCCTTAGTTTTGAATACAGATATTTCTATCAGTGGCCCTGCGGACGGTGATGGTGTCGCGCAGCCCTTGCTGAAAGCTGTGACAATGCGCATGTTGCTGATTACTAGGTGGATGTGCTGCGACTCATAATCAACATTGCAGTGAGTCTGCTTTTTGAAGGTTTGCCCCAGCAGTGACTCCGTGCCTATGTCTGTAGTACTGGGCAACACGTAAAAAAGCATTGGAACAATCTTAGACTCGATAGAAACGGCAACTCTGCACTTGCCGAGAAGTGCATATGATTGAGCCCTATATGGGCTTAATTTGGTAGTTGTGGGTTGAAGTAGTGGTTTGCCAAGTTGGATCCAATGCTTGTGGGTTAAGACATTGAAGTCTGCTCCCTCATCAATTAAGGCATTGAAAGCGCATGTTTGCTTGGCAGTGACCGTGACACAGAGGTAAGCGGGTTCTACAGCTTCCTCATCATCTTTGCTGATTTCAGTGATTGTGGTTGCTCGTATTTTGACCGACAGCTCTAAAATTGGTGGCTCATGCAAAGGATGAGTGGGAGGGAAGTACTTCTTGACACGGCTGCCATTGAATAAGCCTATTTCTTCACCGTTTAGGGTCTCAAGCTTGACATTATCGGTTCGGCTGATTGCCCAAACCTTGAAGGGTCCGAGACCTCTGAATTTCATCTTTTGCTTATGTCCTTTAACTGAGTAGAGGAGTACTAAGTCACCCTGTTCAAACTCGCGTTGCTTGACATGCTTGTTAAACCAGCCCTTTCGTCGGGCTTTCTCATAGATAAGCGCGTGGGTGGCTAGAAGACGAGTCTCTGATAGGCGTTCCACCTCAACTAGGTGTTGCGTCCATGCTTCCTTCCCTTCCCATCATTCTTGGAGTGCTATTCTTAGGCTAGGGATGAAGAATTCTAACGGTAAAATTGCTTCAATCCCATAGGTTAGCCTAAAGGGGGTTTGGCCATCCATTTTATAAGCTATGCGGTAGGCCTACAAGGCTGCCATCAACTTGTTGTCCCAGTCGCTTCGTGAGGCTGAGACTACTTTAGTCAGGACGTTGATAAGAATTTTGTTAGTTGATTCTGCTTGGCCATTAGCCTGAGGGTAGTATGGTGAGGATTTGCGATGGATGATGAGAAGGTTGGATAGGAGATGTGCTATCACTTCGTTGATGAAGTGTGTGCCTTGGTCGCTAACCAATTCGATGGGGCAACCAAAGTGCGAGATCACTTGCTCCCATAAGAACTTGGTAGTCGTCCTAGCGTCGCTTTTTCGTGTGGCTCTTGCCTCTGTCCATTTCGTGAGGTAATCCATGGCCACCACGATATACTTGGCTTGTGAGTACTGCGCCGCAGGGCTGATGGGTCCTATGAAGTCAATTCTCCATTTTTCGAAGGGTTGGCAAGCAATAATTGGGGTTAACTCCATTTGATCCTTACGAATTGGGACTTTTGTCCGTTTTGGCTCTTGTCACAATGCTTGATAAATCGCTTGGCGTCGCGGAAAAGTGTGGGCCACCATAGTTGGGACTGCAGCACCTTTCGTGCTATCATGTCTCTACTAAAGTGTCCTACTGCAATGCCGTTGTGCGCCTCTGAGAGCACATCGTGCATCTCATGCTCACACACACACCTACGCAGCAATCTGTCTTGCCCCAGCCTATAGAGCTAGCCTGCAATCAGCTGGTAGGACTGGATCTTCAGGATCAAGCGCCTAAGTTGTGCCTTTTCTATTGGTCGCTCAGGTAGTCCGTGCTCGAGCACTTAGACTATGTCGTCTACCCAGTATGGCGTTAGATCAGCCTTAAATAGATCTCTCTCTCTAGATAGGTGGAATAAGTGGGCGTTAGGTAACTCATCAATGATGCCTTGTCCATCGGCTTCCCCTGTGGGTATACGAGACATGTGATCAGCCATGTAATGCTATTTTCCCTTTCGTACCACCACATAGAAATCGAACTCTAGGAGAAGGAGGAGCCATCAAGCTATGCGTCTTGTAGCATAAGGTTTGTTCACTAAATAGAGCAGGGCTTGATGGTCCACGAAGAAGATGAAGGGTGTGGCCAATAGATAATGCTGGAATTTCTTCACAACGAACACCATGGCTAATCCCTCCCTTTCTGTTGTCAAGTAATTCATCTCCATCTCCATGAGTTGTCTGCTAGCAAAGATCACTGGGTAATCTAAGTTATGCTCACCAGGTTGGCACAACACTACCCCCACGGCAAACTTAGAAGCATCGATGTGCACGTGGAAGGTAATGGTCCAATCTAGGGCTCGTAGAATTGGTACTGTTGTTAGAGCCTTTTTCAATTCTTCGTATGCCCGTTGGCATGCCTCGGTCCACTTGAAGACAATCAGCAGCTTGTACAATGGTCTGGTGATCAGTGCGTAGTTCAGCACAAACCGTCGATAGTATCCTGTATGACCTAAGAAGCATTGAACTCCCTTGTAATTAATTGGGGGTGGAAGGTCAACAATAACCCTGACCTTCAAGAAGTCAGTGGGAATGCCGTTCTTCGACACCACGTTTCCTAAGATGCATCCGTGTTTTACCCAAAACTGACACTTCAAGGGATTCAAGGAGAGACGATATAAGCGGTACCATTCAAAGAGTTCACGGAGTTTGTCCAAGTGTTCGATCCAGGTCGAATGGACACACAGGTCGTCGACAAAGACCGCTAACTCCTTACAAAGCATGTCCTTAAAGATGGTGCACATGAGGCATTGGAAAGTGGCAGGGGCATTGGTCAACCCGAAGGGCATGACTATGTATGCAAAGACGCCCCACTCCGTGGCAAAGGCGGTCTGCAAGATGCACTTGCACCTGGTTGTACCCTGAGAAGCCATCCACAAAACTGTAGGCTTCCTTGCTTGCCACCCTCTCAAGCATGTGCTCGGTGTACAGCAAGGGATAGTTGTCTCTCTTCATAGCAGCGTTCACCTTCTTGTAATTGATGCACACTCGAATTTTGCCGTTCTTCTTCATCACAATGACTATGGGTGATACCCAGTCTGTGTGCTCAATTTCCTAAATGAATCCAGCTCTCATCAGCTTGTCAATTTTCTCTTTGACAGCATGAGCATGTTTTGGATTCATAGGGTACGGTCGCTGCTTGACCGGCGTTGCATTCATCGTCATGGGTATGTTGTGAGTCACAATACTTTGATCTACCCCCTGTAATTCTTCTAAGGACCAGGCAAACACATCTATGTACTCCCGCAAGAGAGCAACAAGACTCATTTCTTCTTTACTAGTCAAGTCATCGGCAATGAACACTGGTCGGGGTGTTTCCCCTTCCTGGGCTAGGTCTACCTCCTTGACCTTGGCTGGTCCTTCGATTGGTTCACTCGTCTGCCCTTGATGTTTGGCACCTAACAGAACCACTACCCTATCCCCTTTTTTGAATTTCGTGAAGCGTTTAGGGAGGTCCTGCGGCTTCCGCTGTTCTTTTGATCTTGCATCCCTAGGGTGCTTTGCCTTATCCTGCCTTAACTGTATGCGCCTCAGGTGGACGGGTAAGTCCCCCTTGGTGCGTCTGGTCATGGGCAGCCTAGGGATCTCTGGGTCACTATTTGAAGTAACCTCCGATTCAGAGTCAAACCCTCCATCTTCGCTAGAAGAGGTGGTCTCCCCTGGTGGCTGTAGTTCAGATGGCGATTCGGTCCTAAGTATTGACGTTGTTCCTGGCCGGGCTAGGCCTACTTGCTCAAGGTCTATGGCTCCTATGCATTCCAACCAAGCACGATCACATTCCATGCGCATGACTCCTCGCTCTATTCTAAGGGCCCGCTTTTTCTGCGGCTTGGCGTCTGCTCGTATCTGCTCAATTTCTCGTCCTTCAGTGTCGTATTCTATGGTATCTACTTCACCCTCGCTCTCATCATTGAAGGATTGGTAGTCTTTGTATTCATCACTGGAATCTTTGTCATTCGACTGCTCGTCGTCTCCTAGGTCTTGGTATGCCTCGTGTCATTGGTTAGGAACCAGGGCCCAGTTATACATGAGGTTTAACTCGTGCACCCTGGTCCATTGCTACTTGGAATCCTCTAAGAGATCCTTGATTGGTTTGAAGTTTGTAGCTGGGTTGCTAGCTAGCTGGTCCGTTAGGTATTCCAGTACCCCCTGGAGATCCCTTTTGTTGGATGGCACTTGAAAGGTGATAGGCTTAGGCTTTCCATGGAGGCTTGCTGCCATCATGCAGACTGGTGTAGAGAGTGCTTTGTTAGTCTTGCCGATTGTTTTGATGGCCTGCTCATACGCCTCATGGTCTGAGAATGGCAGGTCGATTGTAGCGAGGATGTGCATCCAATCCCGCTCATTCTCTGGGAATAGGATATACTTGGTCAAGGACCCATAGGGCTTCTTGACCTGAGTGTTCCCCTTGAGCATAGCAGAGATGGCGTCTAGGTCGACTGGTGAGGTCTTCCAAGTGTCCATCTCTATTCTTACGGCGTCCATTCTATTGCCAAGAAAGATCAAGCCGTTACCCCAATCTTCGATGACTCTAGCATTGCACATCCAGGGTCGGCCTAATAGGACATCGTAGTCCACTCCCTTCATGACTATAAAGTCGACAAAGAACTGGACACCTGCGATCTTCACTGGCCAATTCTTCAATACCCCGAATGGCTTCACTCTCATACCGTTTGCTAGCGTGACATTAAACCTAGCTGCTTCGACAGGCGGGTTTCCCCAAATCTGAAGCATTGCGTGGCTAAGCACACTAACCCCGGCTCCCGTGTCTACAATTCCCTTCCTTGTTGTGTCACCCAGGACTAGGATCGGCAGGACCGTGTGCATCTCAGAGCCTTCCCAAAAGGCATTGACGTGTAAGGATTTAGACACAGAGTGCAGCGTCAAACTTGGCAATTGCGTTTCTGTATCCTGGTCTCAACGGTCTGCCGTGACCTGCTCTTGAGATCCTTCGACCCACTGCTTAAGGTCTTGCCATAGGACAGGGTGCTGCTTAAGCAGATCTCCCAGGCTAAGTGTTACAGGGGTGGCCACTATCGTGGTCAGGAGATCGTTAGATACTCATCCTTCCTATAGCCTAGATTGTCCATGCCAATGGCCGCGGCTGATCTGCGGCTCTATTGCGTCCAGGCTTGGTCTTAGCGGCACTGCTTGCGGCACAATTGCTTTTGTTAACTTAGGTTGAAGCGGTGATATTGGCGTGCTCACACTGGAGAGATCATCGATCTCGTCCTTTACGATGGGCTCAGCGTCTTTGATATGTTGTTGAGCCTCCCTCACCCATTCCTTCACCTTTTTTATGGCCTCTAATTGTTGCCTCGGATGCGGGTATTCCCCTACCTTGGCACTTCCTTTTTCGGCTGTCTTAGGGGCTGAAGTCTCTGCCTCCGCGTGTGAGACCTTCTTTCCCATAGGTAGAGTCATAGCACTCTCGGTCTTTAGTGCGATCTCTTCTTTTTTCGCCTGCGGCTTTTCTTTCCTATCAAATTTGCATCAAGATTGCTAGGTCATGGCAGAGAGATGCATGCCTGCTTTGTTTGGGCTCGGGTCATAACCCACAAGGGAATAGGTGTGGCCTCCCCATCGGGGTTTTCGACACCAAACAGCCCCAGTGGGACGGATGGCAAGTTGGTTGAGCTAGAGGACGGCTTTCACTTTGGGCAGTCTATGAAAAGATGGGTGATTCCACACTCTGCGCACCTTTGGTCAGCCTTGTCCCTGTTTTGCTGCTCTCTTTCAGGGCAGTGTGATGAGACATGACCAGGATGTCTGAAAGTCCAACAAGTGACTGGATCCTGCGGCTGCCCTCCAAGGCCTCTACCTCATCCTCGTCCTAACACTATCACTGGCACAGGTCGATAATCCATGAGGATTGCGTTGCGCTCGTCGTCGTGCGAGACGTAAGGGTATATATAGGTCTCTTCATCATTCGGCTCCTTCACGTAGTGCACTGGAGCGTCGCTCGGTGGGTGGGTCATGTGAGGACCAGGAGATCTAGGAATGCCTGTAGGATTTATGTCCATTCTAGGGACGGCTGGTTTCATATCGTTAGGCGCGGGAAGAGCCAATGGGGCTCCCCTTTCGAAGAATGGCTGCGGCCTATTAGCTAGATAAGGCTGCCTGTAGGGTTGCGAGTATGGAAGTCTTCTTGGTAGTCTGCAATGTGCGACATCATGGCCGAACCTACCGCAGTTAGCGCAAGGTCTTGACACTCGATCGGCAAGTGGTTTTCGCCACAGTACACGCATTGGACATGCGGGCGTGTTGGTCGTCTCAACATGTCTTGTATCTTGGCTAATTCCATCTTGACCTTAGCCAAGCCTTGGTCTGTCTCGGTGGCCTTCCCCTTATCTTGGGATGATGGGTTGACCGCTCACTAGAGGCTGACGTTCTCTCTAAGCTTCGCGGGTTGGTCGCTTCTAGATTTGAGCTCCTAGAGCTTCGCTCTTTCAGCTGGTCATCGACTCTGATGGCTTCCTAAAAAACTCTAGCCACCACGTCCCGCTACAAGCTTGAGTTGCCTACCAATGCCTTATATAACTCCTCGCCTCGAATTCCATTGATGAATATAGTTGAAACTGCTCTGTCAGTTGGTCGCTCGCCTAGAGGGATTCTCTTAAAGAGACTTCTCAAATGGGTCACGTAGTCACAGATGTTCTCCCTCTCTTTCTGCTTGACATTCATCAAGCGCACCAGCAGGTTATCAGAGCATCCTGGCTCGGCGAATCTCTTGACGAAGAGATCCTTGAGATTATTGAAGTTGGCTCACTCTACGGCATCTAGGCTTGTATACCACGTCCTACCCTTGTCGCCTAAGCAAAGCCCGAATGCTTGCGAACGTTGAATTTGGTCGTACCGGCCGTGCGTGTCGTAGTAGCTGCTAGCATCTGGGAATATGTTCAAATCAAGTTCCTCACTAGACCGATGGTCTGAGCTTTCTTCCGTCATGGTCGAATTCTTGCACTCCACTACGCTATCGATCAGGTTGAATGGTCTTGACAGATCCTTGCTTGGTCCTACTCTATGCTTGACGGTTTGTCTATATCTTGGGTCCTCTCCTATTGGTGGATTCCTTGAGTGGTTTATCTGAGTGAGTACCTTTGGTTATTGAATACAAACCTCCATTTATGGTCACTCGGTGAGTGTGTCGTTTCTCGTGCACTTGTGCCCAATCAGGCTTTCAGCTTTCTTAAGTGTACTTCAAGTGCAAAAAGTCCATGTGAGTGCAGCGACCAACTCCTCAGTGTCCTACACACTATCGCTTGTTTCGGGCCTGATAGGCTTGTAGGTCCATTTTCTGGCCGTTTAGTCAGGGTTTAGGGTTTCCTTGTATGTTGCCTTATTCGCTTCCGATCGATCAGGTTTTACGGTTCAGCGGCTTGCGTCCAAGTCCTTGGGTTCCGCAACTATCCACTTCTAGCCGCTAAGCGGCTGCGTACTACAATTTCTCTTGTCACGTGTGCCAGAATCAAGTTCTGAGCGCCTGAAGGGTTTCGACAGTTTGCGCTAATGCATATTTGCCGGGTCGGGTCAAATTTATGACAGTTTTGACAAAAAGTTGCACTCGGACCAACTGGTTCGAATTGTAAGGTCCGAGTAGGTCACTTGGATGGGCCGAGGCACGGGGTCGAGGGCCGAATTTTCGAATTTGACTCAGACGATTTTGATTCAAACGGGCCGAACGGCGCTTGGCCGAGGGCTAAGTTTGAGACTCAGACGGGTCGCTCGGACGCATGGCAAAGAGCTTTGACTCGGACGGCCGAGTGGGTTAACTCGGACAGTTGCTTTGGACGGTCCAAGGGCTTAGCCAAGTGGGCGAGTGATAAGGACCGAGGGCTGATTCAGGGACTCGGCCTAGGAGAGGCCACTCAGACGGGCCAAATGCAGCGCACGTAACCCGCGTGAATGCAATTTCGATCGTTTCACCCAATGTAGACTGGCGCCATGGTCACGCACTTCCAGATCCTATCTAGGAAGTAGAGGGAGAGGTTTGTATACCTGAACGGGCCGGTAAGTGCATTGGTGATGCAATCGAATCAACACGGGCCGGAGCTCTCTATCTCTCTCTCTCTCTCTCTCTCTCACTGAAATGGCACAAATGAGCTTTCTTTTAGCCTCCTGGCTCTTATATGCCTTCCCGAATGTGGCGTTGACGCCCCCAATCACTCACTTGCCAATCTCAGGCCTCCTTAGTGAGCATTTTACACATTTTGCACAATTTTTTCCCTGTTTTGCCCTATTTTAAAATAGTAAATCCTACACTTTTCCGGTTCAATTTCCTAACTCTAACCTACGCTAAATGCAACAGAGATCAAAGGCAAAAAACTGAAATAGATTCTCCATGCCTTCCAATCATCAAACAACCAAAATATCCCAAAATACTTACTTGTTTTGAAGATTAAAAACACCCAAACTTCCTACCTATCTCAAGCTCCGTTTTGGGGATAAGTACCCTACTTTGATGCTCGATATGAGGCGTGCAAGTGCTCAAGCTTGAATCCGTTGGTCTCGGCAACGGAACCAAAATGTGGGAGCTTTCGCTCAACCGCCAAGACCCACGGACCGCTTATTGTTTTAGCGTTCCAAGCGAGCTCTAATGGCTATCTCTCACCTAGCCGACGCGCTGTCGATCCTACGAGTGTAGTGAGCTTACCTTGATGCTTGATCGAGTATCCTCCTCTCCCTTACTCTGGTAGCTCCACGATTCTTGATGCTAGCTCAAGCATCCTCAAGCCTCCTCCATCTCCAAGCTCCATCCTCCATAGCCACGTGCGTAATGTTGAGATATCGAGCTCCACTCGTGATACGCCAGGGTGACCGTTGTGTATTTATGTCACCGACTTGTCAGTTGCAGATGCGGTTGGTACACCGCTCATGAATAATAGCTAGATGATAGCTATCCTTATCTACTTTAGTTCGTGGCTAAGTTAGTATGCCACCTTAGTTAGTTGAGTTTGGTTTGAGACCCATATATAGGGTTCTTCTATTTTTCTTTGTACTTGAGTTCTTTTGGCTTACACAACTAAGAAGAGGAAAACTATTTTCAGCCTCCACCTCTGTGTGTATTCCCCCATTGTGCAAGCAAGAAAGCTACAAGTGAGACTCCTTCCTTCTCTCCCACAATCTTGACATGGTATCAGAGCCTTGTTCGTGGTAAGGAGCTCAAGAAAGCAAGCCAAGCTCGCGGCGTTCTGGTAAGAGGAGCAGTGTTGCTTTCATTTTCTGTTTTGGGAGCAGATCTCTGCAGGTAGCACAGCTGGAAATTGCAAGTGTGCATTGTCTTAGGTTGAGACGCCCTTCGCGGTGAAGCAAGAGGGCAGTATATGCTACGGGTGAGGGCTTTAGCCCACGGCGACCTTGTTTTTTTGATTTGAGGCCATTTCGGGGCCTGTTTTGCAGACGGAAGTTTTCTGCACGCACTCAGGAAAAGGCTCAGTTTTATGCTGTGCAGCCACTGTTTTACAGGTCGGTGAAAAGTTACCACAGAAATTGCATCATATGCTTATGTGCAGAGACATTGGGAGTTACAAAATCATCCTTGGTTCGTGTTTATGCAAAATCGTCACTAGGAAGTGATTGTGTGGTCAAATACCACTTTCGCCAGTTTTGCAGATTTGCCCTTGTGAGGGTGAAACTGTGTTTTTTGCAGTGACAGAATTTTTTGCAGTGTTCTGTAATGGCGTCTGATTCTCTTTCACAGATTGTCACTAAAAAGCTTGACAAGAACAACTTCCAAGCATGGAAGTTTAGAATGACAAATTTCCTTATGGGAAAAGGATATTGGGAATTTGTTGCAGGAAATGAAGAAGAACCAGTTTTCCTGATTTTCCCAATCAACAGCAAATGCAGGCATTCAAAGCATGGCATGAGAGAGCCAAGAAAGCTATGTACTGGCTGTCTATCAGTATTTCAGACTCTATGATTGTGCATATTCAGGATGCAAGTACGCCAAAGGAGGCATGGGATACTTTGTCAAAAATGTATAGCACAAATACGCAAGCCAGGAAAATGCAGCTCAAGCAAGAGTTGCATAATGTGCAAAGAGAAAATATGAGCATCAATGACTACCACATGAAGGTGAAGAAGATTGCAGATGCACTTGCTTCCATTGGGTCGCCAGTGGAAGATGATGATTTAGTTTCTGTGACCTTGAATGGTCTAGGAAAGGATTATGCACAGTTTCGGACATCCATTTCAGTTCGTGAAAGATTTCCTGATTTTGAGGAGTTAATTGCTCTTCTAATTTCTGAGGAGCAGAGAAATGGTGGTGTATCTTCTTCAGGAGAAACTTCAAAAGAAGCTGTCTTCTACTCAAATGCTGGAAGAGGTAGAGGCAGAGGTAGAGGAGGCCGATTTGGAGGCCGTGGTAGAAATCAGAATATGCAGCAAACTCAAGAAAACCAGTCCTATGGAGCAGGACGTGGTAACTCTAGAGGCAGGGGGAGCCAAAGAGGTTGTGGTGGATGGCAAAGAGGCCAAAATGCAAACAGTAATGTTGAATGCTACTACTGTGGTAAAATGGGTCATATGGCTAAAGACTGCTATAAAAAGCAGAATGACATCATGAATGGAAAACTGCAACAAGGAAATTATGCATCTTCTAGTAGACAGGGTGATGACAGAAATGAGCATTTGTTCATGGTGCAGCACATGAACAATTCTGTGACAAGTGCAGAAGAAAGCAATGATGTATGGTATGTTGACTCAGGTGCATCAAACCACATGACAGGTCATGCAGAATGGATGGAGGATGCAAGGAAAATGGAAAAATCAGGATTTGTGGAGACTGGTGATGATACTGCACATCCTATTGTGCAGATTGGAAAAATTCCTTTGTCTATGCAGGATGGGAAAAAGAAATACCTGTCCGATGTATTTCATGTCCCGAATATCACCAAGAATCTGGTTTCTATTGGTCAAATGGTTGAGCAGGGCTTGCAGGTCAGATTTAATCCTCATGGATGCTTTGTTGAGGATATGAAAAATAAAGGTCGCTTGATAGCAAAAGGAAAGAAGAAGGGCAGAATGTTTACGTTGGATGCAAACATGTCTGAATTGAGTGCAGCAATGTTTGCACATGGGACCGGTGTAGTTGCAGATATTGATATCTGGCATAAACGCATTGGTCATGTTAATGTACAACGACTTAAATCAATGCAGGCCCAAAATATTGTTGCAGGATTGCCCAAATTCAAGGTTGCAGAAGTGCATAAGATATGTGAAGCCTGTCAGTTTGGAAAACAGGCAAGGAAACCATTTCCTAGACATGTTCAAGAGAGTGAGAAGCCATTGGAATTAATCCACTCTGATGTGTGGACTACTAAAGCTGCATCTGTTGGAGGCTGTCATTATTTTGTCACTTTTATTGATGACTATGGCAGAAAACTTTGGGTGTATTTTATGAAGAAGAAAAGTGAAGTGTTTGGGCATTTCAAAACTCTTAAAGCTATGGTTGAAAAAGAAACAGGTCTGCAAATAAAATGCCTAAGATCAGATGGAGGGGGAGAGTACCTCTCAAATGAGTTTGCAAGGTTCTTGCAAGAGCATGGCATAAAGCAGCAATATTCATGCAGTTATACCCCACAGCAAAATGGAATTGCAGAAAGAAAAAACAGACATATTGGAGAGGTGTCTCGTGCCATGCTCAATGAAAAAGACCTGCCAGATTTTTATTGGGATGAAGCAGTTGCTACAACAGTCTACATAATGAACAGGACTCCCACTGCGGCAATACATGGAATGACTCCAGAGGAGAGGTATACTGGTAGGAAACCAAATATTTCTCATTTGAAAATTTTTGGTTGCATTGCCTATGTACATGTGCCAGATGAGTTGAGATCCAAGTTGGATCCAAAAGCTGAGAAGTGCATCTTTATTGGTTACTCTCTGCAGCAAAAAGGGTATAGATGCTATAACCCTTCTACTCGTAAGTTTACAGGCAGCAGAGATGTTGTTTTTGATGAGATGAGTAGCTGGTATAAACCAGTAAATGTGATTGATGATGTAGATGCACAAAATGGTAATGCTGCACAGAATTCATAGCAGCAGTCACAAAATATTAGTGGACCTGGAGCGTCCTCTAGCAGTGGTTCACATTCTTTGCCATGGACAGGCAGATTGAGATCAAGAGAATCTTCTCAAAGTAATGCAGATAGTGGTATGCAGGTATCATGAAAAGGAAAAGAGAAGGTTGATCAGCCCATGTTTGATGTGAATGCAGGTCACTCTTATGTGGATGGTGAATCCAGTGGCTCAGAACAGAGCATTGATGATGAGTTGGGTATTCCTTCTATTGTTACACCTGGAGTAAGGAAGACCAGGGATGTTTTGAGAGCACCTGGGAGTGAACCTACTTTGCGCAGGTCTACGAGAGCTAGATATCCTATGGATAGGCTGAAATATGATGGATTTACAGCCATTCACTATGCATATATGGTCAAAGTGATACAGGAACTAGAACCCACTTCTTTTGAGCAAGCCATGGGAAAAGAAAAATGGGAGAAAGCCATGGATGAAGAAATGGATGCCTTGGAAGCAAATGCTACATGGGAGTTAGTACCTTTGCCTAAAGGTAAGAATGCAATTGGCTGTAAGTGGGTTTATAAGGTGAAGCACAATGCAGATGGTTCTGTAAACAGATACAAGGCAAGATTAGTAGTCAAGGGGTATGCACAAACATATGGCATTGACTATGAAAAAACATTCAGTCCAGTTGCAAGGACGGCAACCGTAAGAGCAGTCATTGCTATGGCTGCATCAAAGGGATGGTCTTTACATCAGATGGATGTAAAGAATGCCTTCTTGCATGGTGATTTGCAAGAAGAGATCTATATGGAGCAGCCACCAGGTTATGTGCATGCTGTTCATCCTGAGTTTGTTTGCAGGTTGAAGAAAGCATTGTATGGCTTGAAGCAAGCACCTAGAGCATGGTCTGACAAGATAGGACAGTATCTTGTCACTATTGGCTTTCAGATTTCCAAGGCAGATTTCTCACTTTATGTGAGAAAAACAGAGAAAGGTATTATGCTACTTGTCATTTATGTTGATGATTTGATTATGACAGGTGACAGTGATGAAGATATCCTTCATGTGAAAATGCTATTGAAGCAAAAGTTTGAGATGAAGGATTTGGGAGAGCTGCGTTATTTCTTGGGCATTGAGGTGATTAGATCACCAAGTGGGATATAGCTCTTGCAGAGGCAATATGGATTGGACATGCTGTCCAAGTATGGGATGACAGGATGTAAGCCTATTTCAGTTCCTTTGGAGCAGAATGTGAAGCTGAGCACAGATGCAGGTGAGCTTCTAGAAGACCCTACTATATGTAGACGCATAGTAGGAAGTTTGATTTATATGACTATTACCAGGCCAGATTTAAGCTATGCTGTTGGATTGGTCAGTCAGTTTATGCAGGCTCCAAGGAAACCGCATTTGGATGCGGCTAGACGCATACTCAGGTATGTGAAGTCCACATTGCAGTATGGACTATTTTATGAGACTGGGGTTCAGATACAGCTGCATGGATACACTGATGCTGATTGGGCTGGTAGTATTTTTGATAGAAGATCTACCAGTGGATATGTATTCTCTTTTGGGAGTGCTGCAGTCACTTGGAGTAGCAAGAAACAGCCTACAGTTGCCTTGTCGAGCACCGAGGCCGAGTACAGGGGTGCAGCAATGGCTGCATGTGAGGTAGCTTGGTTGCATAAGCTACTTTATGATATGCATCAGCCTACAGATGGGCCAGTTGTCATTTATTGCGACAACATGAGTAGTATACACTTGGCAAATAACCCAGTCTATCATGCTAGAACAAAGCATATTGAGGTGCATTATCACTATGTGCAGGAGAGGGTTTTACTAGGTCTTATTGATCTAGTTTATGTCAGCACAGAGGATCAGGTAGCTGACATATTCACGAAGGCATTGGGCACAGAGAAGCTGCGCAAGTTCAGAGACCTGCTTGGTGTGCAGGAATTGGGATTGAGCTCGAGGGGGAGTGTTGAGATATCGAGCTCCACTCGTGATACGCCAGGGTGACCGTTGTGTATTTATGTCACCGACTTGTCAGTTGCAGATGCGGTTGGTACACTGCTCATGAATAATAGCTAGATGACAGCTATCCTTATCTACTCTAGTTCGTGGCTAAGTTAGTATGCCACCTTAGTTAGTTGAGTTTGGTTTGAGACCCATATATAGGGTTCTTCTATTTTTCTTTGTACTTGAGTTCTTTTGGCTTACACAACTAAGAAGAGGAAAACAATTTTCAGCCTCTACCTCTTTGTGTATTCCCCCATTGTGCAAGCAAGAAAGCTACAAGTGAGACTCCTTCCTTCTCTCCCACAATCTTGACACGCAAGAGAAGAGAAGAGAAGAGAAGAGAAGAGAAGAGAAGAGAAGAGAAGAGAAGAGAAGAAGAGAAGAGGAGATGGTGAAGAGCTTCACCCTCTTGATCCCTCACTCCCACACACACTCACTCCCTCACACTCTCACACTCCCTCTCTCAAGAGCACACACAAGCAAGAAGGAGAGAAGAAGAGAGGAAGAAGAAGACTCTTTTTGCCACACACCAAAGAATGAGCTTCTCATTCACTTTTCAACTTTATATACAAAGCCCTAAATTCTTTTTGGGCGGTCATCCCCTTTTCCCTCTTTTACATGGCCGGCCATAGCCTAGGCCCTTTTTTCCATTTCCCACCATTCTAATTTATCCTATTCCCAACTAATGCGTACACTTTGCACAGGAGCGAGCATGGCGTTGTTTTACAAGGATTCGGGGGCGCTCCCACATTTTAATGGTGCGCCCTTTTACTCTTTTGTTGTCTCTGGGCGACATCGAGGCTTTTTGAGGGTCGTGCTTGAACATTTAAATTTTTCGGGGTCTGGTTGCCGTTCAAGACACATTTTTCTGCTTTTATCTTGTGCATTTTTTGCTATTTCTTTTTTTTTTCCGTTTTTCGCTCCTCTGTGCTGCGGGAAACACGGTAACACCCACCGACTGGCGTTGCGGCTGGAGTTAGAAGGGCGACTGAACTCTTTATAGTCTTCTGGATGAAACTGTTCCAATCCACCTTCTCTGGGACTCCTGCCACAATGCTTTCCAGCAATGGCACGTTGATCCTATTCATGAGTACCTGTGGCTGGAGAAGAGAGAATGGATCATCTTAGCCTGCATTCTTGTCGCCAAGTTTGGAATGTTGACTAGACTAATTCCATCGACCATGTGCACATCTTTCTTTTTGACTCCCAGCATGGTGTACACATCCCTTTTTGGGTGTCTTTTTTTTTCGGCACGAGGCCTAGGGCTCTTTCGACAGTGGTGGCGTTAAGGGGCACCTGTACCCGTCTTTCTTGATTACCTTTCCTTACCGTGACCGTGCTATAGCTTCGTCCTTCATTGAAATTTCTCAAGAACTCTGTGCACATGCTGTAGTCGATAGCCTGCCCGACTTTCTCTACGTACTTTTGGAGGCTGCATTTGTCCACTAGCTCTCTTACGACTGGCTCTCCCGAGATAGCCTCATCCAGGTTCATGGTATGCTTGAAAGTAAATTGACTGACTCCCTGTGTTCCGATGCTGATTCCATATTTCGTCATCTCTGCTTCTGTAAATGAAAGTCTGCCTTGTCCTGCCATGGTATGTGTCTGTCATTATCCCAGCCAACGTTAGAGTTACGATTTGATTCATTCCTAGCATATCCCAAGAAAAAAATATGTGCGCCAGTTTACCGGGCAGATTTAAGGAGATGAAACTTTTTAGAAATAATTAACAACCAACATCTTTTCCTCCTTGCTTTCTTTCCTATTTGAATTTAGTAGAGCGTTGTTAGTCTTCACACTTCTACTACATCACTTGGTCAGTCCCTTGGTTGTCACTGGCTCTTCCCCCTCTTTTCTAAGTGGCACCGGGGGGGGGGAGGACTCGCATGGGTTGTGTGGGGTGAGCTACTTGGCCATAAGCGAGGTATACAAGTTAGGGTTGTATTCAAACTGGGCATGGTGATCAAGTTTGCCTAGTTGCAGGGAAGCTTGAGTGATGTAGGTTAAGATGTCATGAAAGATGTCTCCCGAGTTGAGGCGACTAGCAATGTGGAACTCCTCCTCCGTGAGGAATCGGTCAATGTACGGATGGGCCAATACTTGATCATCTAAGTGTAGGTTGCGTGTAATGGCCAGAACTCTGAATGAAAGAGGTGCTACGTACATATGGTCGCATTCAATTGTTTTTATTGCCCTCCTTTGCTCATCATTAGTCATGATCCAACGGCCTTTTTTCTCCCATTGGAGTTGTAAGCCGTACCACAGTTGCAGGAATGGAGAAGCAGAGCTGGCAAGCTACATAAGCTCCTCCAGTTCACGTTCCGGCGTAGAGCGAGTGCGCTTGCGGTATGAGGTGACTAGTCGTCTGAGAATAGCTTGTTCCTTTGAGATCTCTCCATTAGCGATTAGCTCGGCTTTGCAACTTTGGGAAACTTGATGGTCATGAACTCATAGTCCTCCCGAGTGCATGGCAACGAGGAAACATCGGAAGCAATGGGTTCATCAAGAAATCCTAGGTCAAGTCTCTTGTAGCTTCTAGCGAATGTAGTGAAGGTGTCGTCCAACTCCTTGATGCATGTCACTACATCACTCCCGGAGGTCTTAGCGAGATCCTTGGTTGCTGATAGGAAGGATCGTCTTTCGTACAAAGGTTTCAGACCTGTTGGTGGCGATGGAGTAGTTGGGCTGGACAGCAGTGACTCCCTTGCGAGCGTCGTTAATGGGACTGTGCACTTTGGATCATTTGGAAACGCTACGGTGGGCTCCCATGCCATAGGGAGTGTGCTGCACTTCATTTGAGCGGGCATGGGGGTGTGCACCTCCTCTGACCTAGAGGGTGATGGATCATCTGGTTTGGGACATTGAAGGTGTTGGGTGGCCTTAACCATCACCGTTGCTAGTTTGACGTTCCTTGCGACTTGTGCTTTGCTCGTGCCGGTTTGTTCAGCTGGAGTGGGGTTGCCCATAGTTGACTCTTTTGGGTGTCTGACCTTAGGCACCCATATCCAGGGGTTGCCCTCATAGTATCCTTGCGCTCACAGGAGATCTTTCGGTATCCATCGTGGCATGGTGGTCCACCCATGTCGATGGCGCCTGGGCTGCCTCTTAGGCTGCGTGACTGATAATTTTTGCATTTAGAAGCGTGTTTCTGTGGTCTACCAGGAGGCGGCGCTCGCCGTTTTGGCATCCATGTGTGCGTGGGCTCCTTGGCCATGTGGATGGCTTGGGTGGGTTTGCTTTTGGTGGTTGGGGTATGGGGTAAGATATCCATACCCTTCTCCTTAGGCTTGGCTGCGGGGGTCTCCATCAGTGGCTCTGCAGTTGTAGAAGGTGCAAGGTGGCCCTTGCTGAAAGTAGTTACTATACGCACATTGCCCACGGTCATGCCCACAGTCAGGTGAATGCAGTCTAGGTTGTAGTCCACATTGCAGCTTGTCTGCTTTTTGAAAGTGCGCCCTAGTAGTGATTTATCACCGGCCCCTTTAGTGTTGGTAACACATAAAAGATGACTGGGATACTCCCAGACTCGATGGAGACAGTCGCTTGGCATTTCCCTAAGAGAGGGTAAGTGTTGCCCCCAAATGGCTAAGTTTTGCATTCGTGGGCTATAATTTAGCCCAACTAATGTGTGTCCAATGGTCGTGTGTCAAGACATTACAGTCAGCCCCTTCGTCGATCAGGGTATCAAAAGAATATGTCCGTTCTACAGTGACCCTGATTCGAAGGTAGGCGGGTGCCACTGCTTCTGTTAGATATGATCAATGCCCCACCCTCATTAGGTTCTACCAATGATCCATGGTGCTCAAAGTTGTAAGGCCCCCATTATGAGGAGAAGCCAAATGTGAGCCCGGACATTGGTTGAGTCCTGACTTGTATATCAGATGAGGTCTATGTGACCAGATGGCAAAAAGGTGTCTGTTGTGGGTCTAATCTTTGGGTTAGACGGAGTGGTTAAGCTGGTAGCAACTCGAGGCGCATTGCATCGAGTTGCGGTGTAAGGGAGTTAAAAGGGGCCCCTATTGTGGGGTCCCGGGGCCGCGGAAGCGGCCCCTGGCGCTGGCCCCCCTAGCGGGGGTCTAGGGGCAGCGCCCTCGGCCCGATGGTAAAGGGAATATTCCCTGCCTGACTAGTGGAGGCTCACATGGTAGGTCGCCGACCTAACGACCTTCGCGGGCTATAAAAGCTAAACCCCTTCGCAGCCATCTTTCACTCATCTTTCACCCAGTCAGAGTTGTTATTCCAGCTAGCCTTAAGCTCTTCACCTATCTTCTGTCTAGATCGCCATCTAAGCTTCACACAGTGGAAGCGCACGGGTGGACAGAGCCATCTTTGTATCAGTTGTTTGGAGTTAAAGAATTTGCTGATTCTCCTCTTATCTGTTGTGTACTCTCTATCTCTTTCTCAGATTCTGTTCGTTGCGCCGTGTAATATTTTACATGGTATCAGAGCCCAGGGGGCTCTAGAGATTGGAGAGCGTGCAAGAGGCAAAGGCTTCAACAGCAAAGAGAAACTATGTCGACTCCGAGAAGCGGTTCTGGCGCATCAGGAAGCGGTGCAGGAGGTGGTGCTGTTGTACCGGCTATTCAAACACTGAGGATTCGTCCACTAACCTTTAGCGAAGGCAAGTTAGATGGTACAAACTACACCTTGTGGAAGTTCAAAATTACAACTATCCTTGATTCTTATGAGCTTCTGGAGACTGTGCTGGGGACTGATGCAGAACCACAGCCTACCCCCGACCCATGAAATCCTAGTGTGATGATTCCTTCGAATGCAGATCTTCTACGAGCTTGGAAACGAAGGAATGCAGATGCATTGTGTGCCTTAGTTACAAGCTGTTCTGACAGTGTTTTGACTCTGATTCAGCATACAACCAAAGCGTCAGATGCTTGGAATGTACTAAGGAGTCAGTATGAAACACGAAACCAAACAAGGATTCAAAACTTGGAGAATCAACTAGTAGCGGAGAAGTTTGCTGAAGGAGAGATGGTTAAAGCATTCATCACTCACATTAAGAATCTGTGCGATCAGATGGCTGGCGCTGGGATACAAAAGACTAGTGAAGAGCTAGCTCGGAGGTGTCTTTGGATTTGTCCACAAAAGTTTGATGGACTAGTAACTGCCCTTAATACTTAGGTGAGACCTCAAGCTTTGACTTTTGAGGAGTTGTGCATTATTAATGGAGGAGGAGTTGAGGCTGAAAGCCCGAGAAGGAAGCAACAATGGAGATGCTGCATTCTCTGCCAATGCAAAAGGCAAAGGTGTTTCCTCCACAAAAAATGATGGGAAGAAGGGCGACAAGAAGAAGTTTCAAGGAGAGTGCTTCTACTGTAAGAAGAAAGGACATGCAATTGCAGATTGTCGTGTCAAGAAGGCAGATGAAAAGAATGGTACCCTTAAAAGTAAAGGGAAAGAGACAGCCAATACGGCTAAAGCAGAGTTGGAATTATTCATGGAGACCATTGAGGAAGTGTGCTCCTCAGCGCAAGAAGAATCTACCACTGACTCATGGGTGTTGGATAGTGGGGCCTCCCGTCACATGACCAACAAGAAAGGTCTATACAGTTCTATGCAGCCTCTACAAGAATCCATCACTATGACGGTTGGAAATGATGCTAAATGCCCTACTGCGGGCACATGTACTATTTCTTTTGTTGCTGCAAATGGTGAAGTCAAAAAGCTTTCAAATGTGTTGTATGTTCTCGAAATCAGGAGAAATCTCTTATCAGTTGCTGCCATAACTGATCTTGGTCATGAAGTGAGGTTCAAGAAGACAGGTGCAGAAATTATTGATAGTGCTGGCACAATTGTTGGCAAAGGAGAAAGAAGGAACAACCTGTATGAGCTAAGTGCTCTTACAGCCACCGCTGGAGTGGGCACAAGTAAGCTTTGGCATGAAAGGTTTGGACACATCGGATTTGCAGTATTGAAGGAGATGCAAAAGCAAGGTATGGTTGCTCACCTACCTACAATAACTGAATTGAAGGAACCATGTGAAGCTTGTATGATGGGCAAGCAACAGAGAAAGACATTTCCACAAGAAAGCAAGAATAGAGCACAGGCTCCTCTAGAGTTGGTGCATGCTGACTTGTGTGGTAAGATGCCTACACAGGCCTTGGGGGGATCTTCTTATTTTATGTTGATTGTCGACGACTACAGTAGGAAGATGTGGGTGTACTTCCTTCGTGATAAGGCTCAAGCTTTTGGTAAGTTTAAAGAATGGCCAATACTTGTTGAGAATGAAACAGGAAAAAGTGTGAAGAAATTTAGAACAGATGGTGGTGGTGAGTTCAACTCAAAGGAGTTTGAAGGCTTTTGCAAGAGCAAAGGGATCAAGTGTCAATTGATGACGCCTCACACAGCTCAGCAGAATGGTGTTGTGGAATGCAGGAATCGCACCATCGTGGAGATGGCAAGATGCATGCTAAAGGGCAAGGGATTGCCTAACCATTTTTGGGCTGAAGCTGTTAATACTGCAGTCTACATTCTAAATCAGAGCTATACAAAGGCTCTCAAGGGAAAAACACCTCATGAGGCTTACACTGGTAAGAAACCATTTGTCTCACATTTCAGAATTTTTGGATGTGAATGTTATGCACATGTTCCAGATGAGAAGAGAATTAAGTTACAACAAAAAAGCAGAAAATGTATCTTCTTGGGTTATAGTGATGAGCAGAAGGCTTACAAATTATATGACCAAGAGGCAAAGAAGATCATCGCGAGCCGTGATGTGGTGTTCAAGGAGGAGCCGCATACAGTGGAGGAGGAGAAGGCAAGTTCTTCCACTTTATCATCAAGCGAAGAAGTAGTCCACTATGAACCTGTCCCGAGAGCTATCCCTATCCTTAAGGAGGAGGAAGCATCATCTTCAGATGATGAGGAAAAAATTCACCAACCTGACATCACCCCACCGGAAAAGCCATTGCCACGCTGGGTGAAGTAGCTCTATGACCACAATAATCCTATGCCTGCATCTGTTGAGGAGAAGGCAGACGGACCAAGGAGGTCTCAGAGAATAGAGGAGCAAAGGAGGGCTTCTGCTCACATAGTTAATATGGCCTTGATGGTTGATATTATGAGAGAAGTAAAGAAGCCAACTAACTTAGAAGAAGCACTTGCAAATCCATCATGGAAGGCTGCTATGCAGCCGGAGTATGACAGCATAATGAAGAATGACACTTGGGAGCTAGTGGATTGACCAACAAAGCGGAAGGTTATTGGCACCAAGTGGATCTGGAAGGTAAAGTACAAGGCTGATGGTACCTTAGAAAAGTACAAAGCTAGACTGGTTGCCCAAGGATTTTCACAAGTTGAAGGGTTTGATTTTCAAGAGTTATTTGCCCCAACTGCCAGAATGACCACTATTCGCACGGTACTTGCAGTGGCTGCCCACAAGAAGTGGCCAGCGTACCAAATGGATGTTAAGTCAGCGTTCTTAAATGGTGACCTCAAGGAGGAGGTGTACATGGCTCAGCCACCAGGGTTTGAGGCCCCCCATTCTGAGAACAAAGTGTGTAAACTGAAGAAGGCATTGTATGGGCTGAAACAAGCCCCCAGAGCATGGTACCAGCGGATAGATAGGTTCTTTTTAAACCTAAACTTCAAAAGATGTGCCTCAGATGCTAACTTGTATGTTTACAGGGATGGTAAAAAGTCTGTAGTGATTGTCCTATATGTGGACGACCTTCTTATTACAGGTGACTATGAAGATATGATCAACCAAACTCGAAAGGCTTTGAGTTCTGAGTTTGAAATGACACACTTGGGCTTGCTGCACTATTGTTTGGGGATTGAAGTCTGGCAAGAACCAGGAAAGATCTTCATCTCTCAGAAGAAGTATGCATGGGAGATCTTGAAGGCATTTGGCATGACCGAGTGCAAGGAGATAGCTACACCTATGGAGGTGAATGCAAAGTTATCCGTCGAGGATACATCAGCACTAGCAGACATTGGGAGGTATAGGAGGTTGGTCGGCAGTCTGATCTACTTGTGTAACACAGGACCAGATATCAGTTTTGCTGTTGGTGTTTTGAGCAGGTTCTCAAACAAACCTCATGAGAGTCATTGGAAGGCTGGGATGCGGGTGCTTAGATACTTGAAGAAAACTCTTGACTATGGTATCACATACAGTTTCGGAACCTCTCTTATGGGGAACTGTGACTCAGATTGGGCAGGAGACATTGATTCCAGGAAGTCAGTTTCTGGTTATTGTTTCTCTTTGGGTTCAGGAATTTTCTCTTGGATTAGTAAGAAGCAACCAACAGTGGCATTGTCTTCTACTGAAGCAGAGTACAAGGCAGCTTGTTTTGCTACATGTGAGGCCGTATGGCTGAGAAGGATTCTATTGCATATGGGAGTGCAGGATGAAGAACCAACTGTGTTGAGATGTGACAATTAGAGTTGCATCACCATTGCCAAAAAATCCAGTGTTTCATGCACGCACCAAACATATAGAGATCCAGTATCACTATGTGCGTGATTTGATGGAGGATGGGATAGTGGAATTGGTCTACTGTCCAACAGAGGAGAATGGAGTAGATATCTTCACCAAAGCACTTACGAAGGATCTGCTTCAAGTTCATCTTCAGAGACTTAGCATTGGGATGAGGAGATAGTTCACCTATGGGTGGACATTGAGGGGGGGTGTTAGATATGATCAATGCCCCACCCTCATTAGGTTCTACCAATGATCCATGGTGCTCAAAGTTGTAAGGCCCCCATTATGAGGAGAAGCCAAATGTGAACCGGACATTGGTTGAGTCTTGACTTGTATATCAGATGAGGTCTATGTGACCGGATGGCAAAAAGGTGACTGTTGTGGGTCTAATCTTTGGGTTAGATGGAGTGGTTAAGCTGGTAGCAACTCGAGGCGCATTGCATCGAGTTGCGGTGTAAGGGAGTTAAAAGGGGCCCCTACTGTGGGGTCCGGGGGCCGCGGAAGCGGCCCCTGGTTGGGGGGTCCTAGGGGGGCCAGCGGCCCTCCTGGCGGGGCTCGGGGGGCAGCGCCCCCGGCCCGATTGTAAAGGGAATATTCCCTGGCTGACTAGTGGAGGCTCATATGGTAGGTCGGTCAGCAGGCCGACCTAACGACCTTTGCGGGCTATAAAAGCTTAACCCTTTCGCAGCCATCTTTCACTCATCTTTCACCCAGTCAGAGTTGTTATTCCAGCTAGCCTTAAGCTCTTCACCTATCTTCTGTCTAGATCGCCATCTAAGCTTCACACAGTGGAAGCGCACGGGTGGACATAGCCATCTTTGTATCAGTTGTTTGGAGTTAAAGAATTTACCGATTCTCCTCTTATCTGTTGTGTACTCTCTATCTCTTTCTCAGATTCTGTTCGCTGCGCCGTGTAATATTTTACAGCTTCTTCATCGTGATTGGTTAGTTCGGTGATTGTGGCTACACAGACAACGATGGGGGGTTCGCGCATCGATGGATCGTGCAGCGGATGGGAAGGGAGATAGTACTTTTTCATGCAACTGCCATTGAAGAAGCCTATTCCTTCCCCTTCGAGTGTCTCCAACTCGACATTTCCCATTCTGTTAATTGCACGCACTTGGAAAGGCCCCAGCCCTCGAAATTTCATCTTCTATTTGTGCCCTTGCAATGAGTAGAGTAGTACGAGGTCCCCGTGATCAAAGTTGTGTTGGTTGATGTGCTTGTCATATCATAGCTTTCATCGTGCCTTTTCACAGATTAGAGCGTGGGTGGAGTTTCTGTGAGACGCTCTAGCTCCTCTAAGCGGTTAGTCCAAGCCTCTCTTCCCTCCCAATGCTCCTGCGCTGCTATTCTTAAGCTAGGGACGAATAATTCTAGAGGTAGAATGGCCTCCGTCCCATAGGTCTGCCTAAAGGGTGTTTGCCCCGACAGTCGTCTTATAAGCCGTCCAATAAGCCCATAAGGCGGCCATCAGCTTATTATCCCAGTCTCTTCTTGATGTGGATACTACCTTAGTAAGCACGTTAACCAAGATTTTATTTGTGGACTCCGCTTGGCCATTTGCTTGAGGGTAGTAGGGGGAGGACCTTCTATGAATGATTAAAAAGGTTGTGAGCAAGTGGGATATCACTTCATTAATGAAGTGTGCGCCTTGATCACTTACTAGTTCGATTGGACAACCAAACCATGAAAAGACCTGTTCCCATAGGAACTTCACAGTGGTCCTAGCATCGTTCCTTTTGGTGGCTCGTGCCTCTGCCCACTTCGTCAGGTAGTCTGTTGCCACAATGATGTAGCGCGCCTAGGAGTATTGAGCTGCTGGACTAATAGGTCTGAGGAAGTCAATGCCCCATTTTTCAAAGGGTTGTCGAGCTATTATGGGGGTTAACTCCATCTTATCTTTGCACATCGAGATCTTAGTCCTGTAGTACTCATCACAGTGTTTAACAAACTTAGCGGCGTCACAGAATAGGGTGGGCCACCAGAGTTGGGATTGTAATACCTTATGGGCAATCGTGTCCCCACTAAAGTGCCCACCAGTTATCCTGCCGTGCACCTCTCCCAATACATCATGCATCTCGTGCTCGCACATGCATTTATGTAGCAGCCCGTCCTGTCCCAACCTATAGAGTTGGCTAGCAATTAGTTGGTATGACTGGATTTTTAAGATAAGTCTCGTTAGTCTGGCTTTCTCAATAGGTCTCTCTAGCAGGCTGTTTTCTAACACTTGGACAACATCGTCTGCCTAGGAAGGCGTCAGATCAGCTCTAAACAAGTCCCCTTCGCTAGATAGGCCAAAGATGTGCGTATCCGGTAAATCATTAGGGATGCCTTGGGCAGCAGCTTCCCCTGTGGGTATGTGGGACATGTGATCCGCCATGTAGTGCTGCTTTCCTTTATGCACAATCACTGAGAAATCAAACTCTAGCAGGAGAAGTAAGCACCTTGCTATGCGACCTGTGCTGCATGGCTTGTTCATGAGATACATCAGGGCTTGATGGTCCACGTAAAAGATGAAGGGTGTGGCGAACAGGTAATGCCTAAATTTCTTTACGGCGAACACCATGGCTAGCCCTTCCCTTTTTGTAGTGGAGTAGTTCATTTCTGTTTCAGTGAGCTGCCTGCTAGCAAAGTTCACGGGGTAATCAAGACTATGTTCACCAGGCTAGCATAAAACGGCTCCAATGGCAAATTTGGAGGCATCTATGTGTACATGGAATGCTACACTCCAGTCTGGGGCTCGCAAGATTGGTGCTATGGTGAGAGCATTCTTTAACTATTCATACATGCATTGGCATTCCTCAATCCACTTGAATACAATCAGTAGCTTGTACAATGGTCTAGCAATCAGTGCATAGTTTAGTATGAAGCGTCGGTAGTATCCTGTGTGGCCTAAGAAACACTAGACGCCCTTGTAATTGGTGGGCGGTGGGAGGTCAGTAATGGCCCTGACTTTTGAGAAGTCAGTGGCAATGCCATTCCATGACACTACATGCCCTAGGATGCATTCGTGCTTCACCTAGAACTGGCACTTCAAGGGGTTCAGCGAGAGTTTGTATAGTCGGCATCGTTCGAAGACGGCTCCTAGCCTCCCTAAGTGTTTGGTCCAACTGGAGTGTATGCATAGGTTGTCTACAAACACCTCGAGCTTGCGTTGCAGCATATCCTTGAAGATCGTGCACATTAATTGTTGAAAGGTTGCAGGAGCATTCATTAGCCCAAAGGGCATAACGACGTAGGCAAAGACACCCCACTCCGTGGCAAAGGCAGTCTTGTGCCTGTCGTCAGGATGCACTTGCACTTGATTGTAGCCTGAGAATCCATCCAGAAAGCTATAAGCTTCTTTGCCTGCTACTCTCTCCAGCATGTGCTTGGTATATGGCAAAGGGTAGTTGTCTCTCTTCGTAGCAGCATTCACCTTCTTGTAATTCACGCACACTCGAATCTTGCTGTTCTTTTTCATAACAATCACTATGGGTGATACCCAATATGTGTGCTTGATCTCATATATAAATCATGCCTTCATGAGCTTATCGATCTCTTCCTTCACCGCATGAGCGTGTTTGGGATTCATAGGGTAAGGTCGCTGTTTTGTTGGCACCGCTTCTGGGACCATGGGAATGTTATGGGTCACAACCCTAGGATTGACTCCTCTCAGTTCCTCCAGGGACCAGGCGAACACATCGACATACTCTCGTAGGAGAGCAACCAGTCTAGCCTCCTCCTCCTTGGTCAAGTCGTCAGCAATGAACATGGTTGAGGTTTCTTGCTCTCCCCTGCTAGGTCAACTTCCTTGACCTTGGTGGGTTCCTCAATTGGTTCCCTGGCTTGCCCTTGTCTCTTTGCAAAACCACCACTCTATCAACCTTCTTAAACTTTGTGAAGCATTTGGGTAGGTCCTATGGTTTCTTTTGCCTCTCTCCTTCTGAGTCTCTAGTTTGCTTCCTAGTCCCGTCCTTCATCCGCTTGTGCCTTAAGTGGATTGGCAAGTCCCCTTTAGTGCGTCTGACCTTAGAGGGTTGGGGTATTTCGGGATCACTCTTTGTATTGACTTCAGACTCCGAGTTAAACTCGCATCCCTCGCTTAAGGAAGGGGTTTCACCCGGAGGTCGTAGTTCAGTAGGTGACTCCGTCTTCAGTATTGGGACTACCAGCGATTGTGCCACCCCTGCCTGCTCATAATCCATAGCTCCCACCTACTCCAACCAGGTCCTATCGCATTCCATCCGCACGACTTCTTTTCCATCCCTTTCCCGCTTTGGCCTAGAGTCTGCCTCGATCTGCTCGATTGCTCTCCCTTCAGTGTCATAATCTATCGTGTTAAACCCTTCCTTGCTCTCATCCGTCTCAGAGCGACAGTGCTCGTACTCCTCATCACCGGAATCTTACCCCTCTGATTGCTCGTCATCCCCTAGGTTTTCCTCTTCGATCTCCTCTTCGTTGGTGATTAAAGCCCAGTTGTATGATAGGTTGAGATCATGCACTTTGGTCCATTCCCATTCAGGCCGAGCCAAGAGATCGCATAGGGGTTTTAGATTAGCCGCTTTGCTACCTTTCAGTTTAGTGGTTAGGTACCCTACGATTCCTTGAAGCTCGAGGTTGTTCGTGGGGGTGTGGAACAAGACCGGTCTCCTTAGATCCTGCGAGCTCCCCGCCATCATGCAGAGTGGTATAGTGGGCTCCTCTGCTGGCATGCTCGGTGACTTAGCCACTTGCTTATAGAACTCTTTCTCATCTGAGAATGGCAAGTCAATGGTTGCCAAGACATGCATCCAATCCCTCTTGTCCTTAGGGCAGGGAATGTACTTGGTCAATGTCCCATAATGCTTGCGCACCTGGGCATTGCCTTTTAGCATGGTTGAGATAGCATTGAGGTCGGGTGGGGTAGTCTTCCATGTGTCCATCTCAACCCTTACCGCCTCCATCCTATTCCCCAAGAATATAAGGTTGTTTCCCTAGTCTTCGACCACTCGTGCATTCCTCATCCATGGCCGGCCTAGCAGTATGTCGTAGTCCACCCCCTTCATGACAATGAAATTTACGGAAAACTGCACTCCTGCGATCTTCACTGGCCAATTTTTTAAGACCCTAAATGGTCTGACCTTCATTCCATTGGCCAATGTAACATTGAACCTAGCCGCTTCCACATGTGGGTTTCCCCAGGCCTGTAGAACTGCGTGGCTCAAGACACTGACCCCTACGCCGGTTGTCCATAATTCCTTTCCGTGTTGCATTTCTTAAGGCTAAAACAGGTAGGACTGCATGCATCTCTGTGCCTTCCCAGAAAGCGTTGATGTGCAGTGACCTTGGAGTCAAGTGCAGCGTTAGGCTTGGAATTTGCATGATTGCGTTCTGCTCATGCAAGTTAGCGGTAGCATGTTCCCCCTTCCCCTCCACCTAGTGCCTCGATTCTCGCCACAATGGAGGGTGCTGCCGAAGCAGGTCTCCCAATTTAACGGTCACTAGGGTGGTTACTAAGGTGGTGAGGAGGTTGCTGGGTGGTTGGCTTCCTCCTTGGTCACCACTCTTCGGCCACATGTCATGGCTAGCTTGTTGATAAGCTTCTCCCTAGTCTTGCTTATGTGGCATCTCTCGTGGTGTTAGCGCATTCCCCGATCGAGGTCGCGATGGCAAATTGGGTATGCTTGCACTAGAAAGGTCCTCCATTGGATCCTCCAATATGGGTTCTATATCTTTAAGGTGTTCTTAGGCATCCTTGATCACTCCTTTACCTTGGCGATAGCCTCGAGTTGTCGCTTGGGATGAGGGTATTCCCCCAGCTTGGCACTACCTAGTTCCGTTGTCTTGGGGGCGAAGGTCTCTACCTTGGCATCTGTGACCCCCCTTCCTGCCACTAAGGTTGTAGCTTCCTCAGTCTTAAGAGTGATCCTTGCGTCTGCTCTCTTTCTCCTTCTCCTTTGGCTTTTCTTTCCCAGTGAGGCTACATCCAGGTTACTTGGCCCAGGCAGTGAGATCCCTGTTCGTCTAGTTTGCGCTCACATCATGACATGCAATGGGATGGGTGTGTCCTCCCCACCAAAGGTCTTTACCCCAAATAGCCCCAAGGGCACAGAGGGCATGTTGGTCGGACTAGCTGATGGTTTCCGCCTAGGGCAGTCAGGAAACAAGTGCGTGATCCCATATTCGGCGCACCTAAGGTCAACCTTGTCCTTATTTGTCTGTTTTCTTTTTGGGCAACGTGATGATATATGGCCTAGATGACTGCAGGTCCAACATGAGATTGGGTCATGGCTTGGTCCTCCAAAGCCTCTACCTCTTCCTCTTCCCAGTGCCATCACCGACACCGGTTGATAGTCCATTAGGACTGGATTGTCTTCCTCGCCATAGGAGATGTATGGGTTTACGTAGCTCTCTTCTTTACTAGGTTCCTCCACATAATGAACATGAGCGACACTCGATGGTTGGGTTCTGTAGGGTCCTGGTGGTCTGGGTATGCCAACTAGGCTCCCCTGCCAGGGAAGTTAGATGGCCTATTGCCTAGGTAAGAAGGGTTGTATTGCTGGGCATATGGAAACCTCCTAGGCAATTTGCAGTGCAACGCGTCGTGTCTGAACCTACCATAGTTTGAACACGGCCTAGATCTAGGATCTTGACACTCGGCTAGAAGGTGGTTTCCACCATAGTGTATACACTACACGTGAGCTCGTGTAGGTTTCCTTATTTGTTCTTGCAAACGTGCAAGCTTCATTCTCACCTCAACCAGGTCCTGGCCTTGGTCGACTCCCTTTCCCTTATCTCATGTGCTAGAGCTCTCTCTCTCACCCGACGTCGTTGACCACTCTGAAGCCCTCTCGCCTGCACCGTCCTGATTGGTGTTCCTCATGCTTCGCTCCCTGAGCTGGTCGTCTACCCTTATTGCTTCATCAAAAACCCTAGCCAACACTTCTCTGTGTAGGGTGGAGTTACTAGCCAAGGCCTTGTAGAGTTCCTCACTACAGATTCCATTTATGCACATTGTAGACACAACCTTTTCGTTAGGTCACTCATTGGCCGGGATCCTCTTGAAGAGGCTACGTACATGTGTGACATAGTCTCTTACGTCCTCCTTTTCTCTTTGACTGACATTCATCAAGCGGACGATGAGGTTGTCGGAGTATCCTGCCTTAGAGAACCTCTTGATAAAGTGGTCCTTAAGATGGGCAAAGTTTCCATGCTCAGTTGCATCCATGCTGGTGTACCACACCCTCCCCTTGTCACCTAAGCACAACCCAAAAGCTTGGGAGCATTGTGCAGGGTCTGTGAGGTAGTTGCTTCACAAACCTGTTCAAACTGCTCCACAAAGCTATATGGGTCGTTGCTAGGTTCATACTTGTCCAGTTGTTTTGCCATTATAGGGATCCTAGATTGCCCCTTTGCCCCTTGTGTGACCCCTAATCCTGAGAGTAAAGCTGTGGCTAAGGCTGCGACGCCCTGCTCAGCGGACATGTTGTCCATGAGCCGCTTGGCTAAAGTTCACTTAATGACAAGTCAGCCTCCACTGCCCACTCTCTCTTCGCATTTGGTCCTGCCTTTGCTGCTCCAACCAAGGCTAGCACGTGCCGGGCCTCATACATATCCACGTCTTGTTGGAGTTTGCTAGTCTTTTGCTCGTGGTTATAGGCAATCATGCTCTCTAGCGCCCTTCTGATTGCCTTTCGCTACTCTTCTAGGGTCGTTACCACTTCCTCTACTGACCTACCCTGAACTACCATCCTGGCCAGCAAGTCATACTCGTTGACTAACTCCTGCACCATGACTGTGAATTCTCCCAAGTCTAGTTGGTCCGCGTTGGGATCCTGACATTGCTTCCACTTCCCGTTTCACTAGGTCATCGATCAACTTGAGTAGCTCTGGCAACATCCGATTCTCTATGTTGTGGTCCTCCAGATCTTCATGTCCTCTTAGGGCCCTACAGATGGAGTTCCCTAGTAGCCCGCTATGCTTTGGGATCCTCTCCTAGTAGCGGGTTCCTTGATATTATTATGTTTCCTATTAAGCTCCTTGTTACTAGAAACCGTCATTAATCTTATCCACAACTTGTGCTTCGTGCTTTCTAGTGCTTAGTGTGGAAGCAGGCTTTTCCCTTCCTTGCAGTGCACCCTAGGTGATGAAATCAGAAGGTGAGGTGAGAATGCACTAAATGCCTGATGCAGACTCCACCCCACTGCCTGTGGTTGTGGCCTGATGTGTCTTTTGGTGCAGGTCCTGGCCAATCTAAAGTCTTACAGAAAGACCCTGTTGCATTCCCTATCCTGCTTCAGGGTTGGTTAGTTGGTCGGTTGGTCGCCGAACGTGACGTCCAATTCCAAATTGTGTCCGCCCGATGTCTAGCTATTCGGGGTGAATCTTCGGTCACCTTGTCTGGTCTCCAGCTTCCAAGATTAAACTGGGTTCCCTGGGGGGTGAGAGACGTGACCAAGGTACCTAGGACTGTGGCCTAGGTGAACCACCTTCTATTCAAGCTTTGGTGCTCTAGTTCGATTATGGGAATCGGACGAGCGGGTCTAGTCTTACTTTGGTCCCCTGCTTCCCTTAGTCGGACGGGGATGGTTCGACCACTGGAATGGGTCGAGTGGCTCAAGTTTGGGACTCGGACATGTGGCCCGACTTGGTGGGTTGGTCCAATTATAGGAGTCGGATTCAACTGGTCCGATTATGGGAATTGGACAGTCCGACTCTTGAAATCGGACGGTTCGATTTTGGTAATATCGGATGGACTAGTCCGATGGCATGGCCAACGGCCCGCAAGTTGCGCACGGCGCCTTTAGGTCAATGCCTACTCTATCAAATTGCGCCGCACTTTCCAAATCAATGCGAGCAACAGAGGGAAACGTCTGGCATACCCTAAAGCAATGGGGCGCTTGATCAGTCAGCACTTCACGATCTCCCGTAGCTCTCTCCCTCTCTCGCTCTCTCCTGAGCTCTTAGGCTCACAGTCTTCTCAGAAAACAAGGTGTCAAATGTGGGTACCCTAGTCTGCTGGCCCCTTATTACCTCCCTCAGTCTGTTGTAGACTCAAAGACTAATCTCATACACTCCACCAGCCAGATGTTTGAACCTGCGCCCCAACTTCCCTGTCTCCAGTAGCAGCAGAACCCTTCTGTTCCCTTCTTTTTCCTATCCTACCCTTAACCTATTGCAACAGAAATCAGAAACAGAAATAAAGATAGATGGTCCTACTCTAACATTCAGCAGCAAATCAAAATACTTACTTGCTCTAGGGATTAAAACCTCCTAATCCTCCTAACTATCTCGAGCACCGGTTCAGGCTGCAAACCCTACTACCATGCTTGATCTGATGCGCGTGGCACTCAAGGCTCGATTCTGTCCGTCTCAACAACGTAACCAAAATGTAGGGGAGCTACGGAGCTCTACCCCGAGACCTACGGACCGCTTATTGATCAAGCATTTCAAGCCAAATGGCCATGGCTACCTCTCACATAGTTGATGCGCAATGCCTACCTTGCGGGTGTAGTGAGCTTACCTTGATGCTCGATCGAGTTCCCTCCTCTCTCTCGCTATATACAAAGCCCTAAATCCCATTTGGGCATTCTTTCCCTTTTTACATGGCCGGCCATAGCCTAGGTCCTTTTCTCCATTTCTCTCCTATCTTTTTAGCTTACTTCCTACCACCCATCTACCTTTACAATTTGCAGGAGTGAGAGCTTGATGCTCTTAAAATAAATCATGATGCGCCTTGCACTCTTTTACAAAAGTATTGACTTGCAATTTTTCTTGTGCTCCTTTCTTCTTGATTTAGGACTTTTCTACACTTCTTGTGTTTCCACATTTTTCTTGGTGTGCCTTCATCCTCCATTCCACTTTTGTCTTGGCCTTGTCTTCTACTTCAGATTTTCTCATTTTCCAAAATTTTCACCTTGTTTGTCTGAGGGTTAACAAGTAAGTACAAGAAGGGAAAATGATAAGTATTAAAATTTTCCAACATGTTATAATTATTTTTGCAAGAAGTTTTGTCAATGTAAAATCAAGGACTTAGGGTCACTCCTATGCAAGAATGAGTCACATTTAAGTTCCAAGTTGCATGTAATGGAGACTAGCACACCTCTAAGTGGGGGTAATGTTAACCCTCTCAATGAAGCAAGTATAAGGACAAATGGTAAGCATTAAATGTTTCCAACACATTGTAATTATTTTTGCAAGAGCGTTTGTCAATGTAAAATCAAGAACTAGATTCACTCATGTGCAAGTTGTCTCATCAAAGAAGAATGAGTCACCTTTAAGTTCCAAACTGCATGTAATGGAGACTAGCACACCTCTAAAAGGGGGTAATGTTAACTCTCTCAATGAAGCAATTTTAAGAAGGAAAAATGATGAGCATTAAATTTTTTCAACATCTTGTAATTATTTTTCTAAGAACATTTGTCAATGTAAAATCAAGGGCTAGGCTCACTCCTATGCAAGTTGTCTCGTTAAAGAGAATGAGTCACCTTTAAGTTCCAAAAGGATGAGAGATAATGGAAGAAGTTATTCACATGTGTGCAAACTTGTAGTCTCCTCTTTCTTACTTATCTTGTTGTGCTTTTGTGAAAGTGTAAGAGAGGGAGGGAAACAATGTAAGAGTGAGGGACTAGCACACCTCTAAGAGGGGGTAATGTTAACCCTCTCAATGACGCAAGTAGAAGAAAGGAAAATGATAAGCGTTAAAACTTTCTAACATGTTGTAATTATTTTTGCAAGAATGCTTGCCAATGCAAAATCAAGGGCTAGGCCCACTCCTGTGCAACTTATTGCATAAATAAGAACGAGTCACCTTTAAGTTCCAAATTGCATGTAATGCAGACTAGCACACCTCTAAGAGGGGGTATTGTTAACCTTCTCAATGAAGCAAGTACAAGAAGGGAAAATGATAAGCATTAAATTTTTCTAGCATGTTGTAATTATTTTTCAAGAATGTTTGTCAATATAAAATCAAGGACCGTGCTCATTCCTGTTCAAGTTGTCTCATCAAAGAAGAACGAGTCACCTTTAAGTTCCAAATTGCATGTAATGCAAGGCTAGACAAGACACCAGAATGTGGGCTAGATGTCCAAAAAGGGTAGAAACCCTATACCATTGTACAAAAAGGATGAAAGATAGTGGAAGAAGCTATTCATCTGTGTGCAAACTCTCAGTCTCCTCTTTCTTATTTCTTTGTTTGTGCTATTGTGAAAGTGCAATCGAGTGAGGGACTTAGGCAAGAGAAGCTCTTGCCTTTCCTCTTCTCTTACTTCTTTCCTTCCATGGTGAGAGACAATGTTCATGGAGTGTGTGTGAGGTAAAGTTGAGAGATAGTGAGAGAGGTGTGAAACTTGTTCGCTCTATTTTCACACCTTTTTCTTTATACCTTCTTGTTTACATCACATGCAAAGGTGGATGTGAAAATGTGGAGTAACCAAGAAGCTACATGTGGATCATGGAGCATGCTTACCAAGACATCTCAACTACAACAAGGATGGTTGGTAATTATAGTTTGAGTCATTCTAATATGTGTACAATAGATAGAATTGTAGTAAGGTCTTCGACATGTGAGTAGACTAGGTGAGAGCTAGTAATGTGCTTCATGTGTTGAACCCCTTAAATTAATAAGGATGTGTCTACAGTCTCAATCTCTCAACGTTAAGCTCATAAGCACAATAGAAAGTTACATATTCAATAATGTATAGTTGTTCTAATTTTGCAAGAGTTTGGATATATTTATTGATCATTGACGAATATCTTATTCTTGTAGAATCCTATGTCAAAGTATATAGATCTTTTCTAAAATGTATAATGTAAGTGTGTTGCTTGAAAGGAGATGTATTTACAAAAATAAAGTTTCCACTTGTGTGAGACAAATATGTACTTAAGAATTATATAGCTTACTAGTTGGAAGCTCATTTCTTATTTATTTAGAAAACCATTTCCTAAATATTTCAAGCTTTCATATTGTTTTCTTAATTAGTTTTTTTAAAAATTTAATGATAATATGCTTAATATATTACTATTTTTATGAATAACACCAAGTGAATTTAGAATGTATTATGTATATTTTTCACAAAAAAGTTGTTTCCATGTGAGCACATTTTGGTGCCTTTAAATATGAAGCATCCTCGTGAAAATTTTTGAAGAAGAACCACAATTAGCTCCAACAAAAGTCTTTATCTTCACCATCGGTCTTCATTTTCTTCTTGGATCTTTGAATTGCCTTGGGATAGGGAAAGGAAATAATCACACAAAAATACACACACAATCAGGACGTTGAGCCTAGGTCATGAGCATACCACATAAAATCATACATCACACAAAAGATAGGGCTTTTCACACAATTTACACACAAAGACATCACACTTAGCATGAACTAAAAGATAACCACTCATTAAACATAGAAAGAGAACTCAAAAAAGACATCACAATAAAGCAAACCCTCACAAAAAATATGACAATGATGTACTCCATTGGGTTTAATTTTAGAAAGGAAAAGGAAGGGAGGTAATATTAAGAATAAAACAAAATCTAGATAAAAAGAAGAAAATTCATGGAAATACTTTGTGTATACTAGAGAATAGGCTTGGTGAAAGAAGGTGTGACTTAAGGCTAAAAGAAAGTATGCATATGAACCATCATCAAGAAGGGATTTGTTCAAAAGCTTATCGAGTAAGATTTAAAAAAAAAAAAGACAACAAAGAAAAGCCAATTGATTAAAGTGTGAATTTTGGATGGATAAGACGATGGAGTTGTAAACTGACACGCAATCGAGAAGAGAAGAGCACGAGGTGCAGATCTGATGGCCACTTGCTCGTCGTTTGATAGGGATGAGGAGTGCAAGGAGGTGTCTCTAGTGAGACATAAGGCATGGAAGGGCAAAGTTGGTAATATCACCTATTGAAAATGGAGGGGAGATATTGAATATGGTGGAAGAGAATGTGAGTTACGACAATGCGACAGTGAAGAGGGAGGTGAGTTGTTTGACAAATGAATAAAATTGAGATTGTGGATGGTTGGGGTGAACTAACTATGGTAGAAGAAGGTAAAGTGACATGTGCAGATGGGAAGAAGACCACAATGATGCTAGTGGTGAAGACACGACATGCAGTGATGGACTGTATAGTGGGAAATCGCAGCCTTTGGGATGGCTGTGACAAATCTTCTGTGCTCTTCTTTGTAGCAGATTTATTTCCTCTTCTTATTGTAAATCTACAATTGAATCGAGCCCCTTCTCTTCTTAATATTATTCTCTATCAGAATATAGCCAAGAAAACCATATGACCAAGATGTGATTGTGAAAATCTTTCTCTCCCCGGCTCCATAGCCACCTCTTTCCTGGCTAGTGCACCAAGCACCTTGCCACAACACAAATCAAACCACGAACCGGCCAAGAGAAGTTGCAAATATATTTGCTGGTCATAAAACACTACAAGAAACCTTTCTTCTTCACCAAGAAACCATTGCTCCAAGAACACACAAGGAAATGGCACACAAGAAATGGATAGATGAAAACCATCATCACCCTCTTCCTCTTCCTCACTCTTCATTAGATTAGGCAATCAAGCACAAGAGAAAGAAGCAAGAACAAGAAAGATGAGAGTTGTGCCAAATGAGGGAGAGGGAGAAATGAAGCATGAGATGAGAAGATAAAAGAAGAGAGAGATTGTAACCACCTCAACCTCCCACCTCCTCAAATCACCTGACAAGCCTCTTCCTTTTCTTTTCTTGATATATAAAATTGAATTTGCATACATTTTGGCTAATGTCCTAAAGACCCTTTATTTTAGCATGAGACAAAGGTGTTGACCACCCCTTTTGCTTTCTAAATTTTATAGTGTGAGCTTTGGACCCACATTTTTACATTTCTTCAAATTTGAATTTTTTTGCTAAGAGGTACATTTGCAACGAGTCATTTTACAAAAAGTTGTTTCCATCTGAGCACATTTTGGTGCCTTTATTTGCACTGATTTCCCAATCATTAGAAAATGAATGAAAGATGACTGACATATGGACAAAAGTGGAAGAACAAAAGTAGGCCTCAGCTATGTACATGATCAAGAATGCTTCAAAAGTATATGGAGCCATAAAATCTTCAATTGATGAGCTCAAAATGAAGTAGATAGCTTGCTGTGTAAACATACCCTGCTAGACCAAATCTACCATAACTTCTAATAGAAGTGTCCAAATGAGGTGTGCCACATGTCAAAACGTAGATCTTGAAGAGTATTTTGACCCTATGTAAGTGGAAAAATTCTAAAAATTAGGCAGAACAAAGATTGTTCTAAAATAGCGTATTGTCATGTCCCTGTCTACACCATAACTAGCTCCATAGTCAGTAGACTTCAACCACTAATGTGCCCCTTAGGAAAGGAAACTCATCTGATATAGAATCAGGCCTCCAAGAAGCTTCCTCAAGTGGTAAACCTATCCATTTGATCAGATATTCAATGATGGAACAAGATCGAAGCTTCTTCTCACGCTGACCTATGACAGCCTATAGGATGTACTGAATAAGACCTTCTTCATCAATATGTGGTAGCTCATCAATTGTATCAATAGGATCACCATAGAAAGGCTTGAGCTGACTAACATGGAACACATTATGAATCTTCTCCATGAACTGATTGGCCACTTGAGAATTAGTAAACTAGGTCTTGGTTGGAATAAAATGGGCTACCTTGGTGAGTCTATCCACCACCACATATATACTATTCCATTCCTTTTTGGTAGTAGGCAAGCCAATAATGAAGTCCATGGTAATGTGCGTCCATTTACCTATAGGAATGGGTAATGGTTGCAACAAACCATCTGACTTATGGGTGCTTCCCTTGTTTTGCTGACAAGGCATACACTTCATGACAAAGTCCTTGACATATTTCCACAACCCTTTCCAATAGAAACTTTTGCTAAACCTATCATAGGTCTTGAAAACTCCAAGGCGTCCAGCTAAAGGTGAAGAATGTAATTCCTCCATGATTTTTTGTGTGAAAGAAGAGGTAGAAGGAATGAAAATCTTGCCATTTAACCAAACAAGGCCATTTTTCAGCTGATAGCATGAGTTATCTTCCATGAGACCTTGTTGTAATTTCTGAAAAATATGGTTGAGCTCTTCATTCAAAAGATAAGCCTTGTGTAGTTCTTCAATCCAATCACTATGCAGCTCAGTCATTGCTGAAACTTTGCAAGCACACATACGAGAAAGAGAATCAACCACTATATTGTCTTTACCCTCGTATGAGTGATATCAAAATCATAATTCTGCAGTGTAGCTACCCACCTACGATGCTTAGGAGTAAGATTGGAATGAGTAAGGAAATACTTAAGGATCCTGTGATCACTCTGGACTCTGAATCGACTTCCATACAAATAATGGTGCAATTTCTTTATTGCATGCAAGATAGCCAACATCTCTTGGTCATAAACATTCATGGCCATTTCTTTATCTATAAGCTTATGGCTTTCAAAGGCAATCACTCTATGCTCCTGTAACAAAACATCCCCAATGCCTTGGCCAATGGCATCACACTGTATGGTAAATTCTTTCGAGAAATCTGGGCATACTAGAATAGGAACGGAAGTAAGGAGTTCCTTTAACTGGTTGAAGCTACTATCTGCAAGAGCATCCCAAAAGAAAGCTTCCTTCTTCAACCTATCTGTAAAAGGAGATGTAATAGCCACATAATGCTTGATGAATCAGGGATAGAATGAAGATAGACTAAGAAATCCTCTAAGAGAAGTAGTAGTAGTAGGTGTTGGCTAATCTTTTATACATTACATCTTCTTGGGGTCAACATGTATCCCTTTTTCACTGACAATATGTCCCAAGTATTCCACTTCAGCCTGTATGAAAGAACATTTCTTCTCCTTAGCAAAAAGTCTATGATGTCTTAATACATCAAAAACCTTCCTCATGTGTGATAAGTGATCATGAAGGGTCTTACTATAAATCACAATGTCATTAAAGAAGACTAGGACAAACCAAAAGAGGAAAGGCTACAAAATCTTATTCATTAGGCTTTGAAAGGTAGCTAGAGCATTTGTTAGCTAGAATGGCATCACTAAGAAATGATAGAGCCCTCGATTAGTCCTAAAAGCAATCTTGATCTCATCACCCTATCGCATGCAAATCTGATGATATCATGACCTCAAATCAATCTTCGTAAAGAATCAAGCCCCCTTGAGCTCATCAAGCAAATCATCAATCCTAGGTATTGGATACCTATTCTTCATTGTGATCTTATTATGATCCCTATAGTCAATGTGCATCCTGAAAGATCCATCTTTCTTTTTGACTAATAAAATTGGAGATGCATAAGGTGAAGAACTAGGTTCAATGAATCCCATTTCAAGAAGTTCCTTGATTTGCTTGGCTGCTTCCTCTCGCTCACACTTGGACAATATGTAGGGTGGCCTATTGATTGGCTTTGAGTTGGGCTCCAAATAAATAGGGTGATCTACTGCTCGCTTATTAGGAGGCAATGAAGTAGGCACCTCAAACAAATCTCTATACTCCTCAAAAAGAGCTATCAAGGCTGGATGACTTGCTGAATTAATGGGTTGATCTTAAATCTCTTTATTCAAATACAAAATAAATATATGTGAACGTCTCTTTACTCCCTTTTGAGTTGTTAAATGGTGATAAGTTGAAAATCTGATCTACTAGGAATTCCTTGTAAATGGATGAGCTATCCATTGAAGATAAACTCCATATACAGTTGTGAGAAATCCATAGTGATTTTGCCTAATGTCATCAACCAATCACAACCAAGTATAATATCTGTAGGACCCATTTCCAAGGTAATCAAGTTTACTTTTGCTTCAAAATTTTTAGTCAACTGTAAAGAAACCTGTGGACATATTTGTGTGTTGATTTCTTCTTCACCATTGGCCACTTGAACTCTTATGGGATGATGCAAATCAATGGGAAGTCAATTCAGCTTGTCCATAATGGAATTATTCACAAAACTATGTATACTGCCACTATTTATCAGAATGAACACAAATTTTTCATGAATGTTACCCTTCATACAGAGTGTATTAGGGCTCTTAGAGCTTGTCCAAGCATCCATGGAAATGGAACAACTAGTGGCAGTAAGTGGCTCATGATAAGTTTCACCTGGATCAAAAGGAACACTCCCACTTGGATCAAAAGGAAAAGAGTTGGCTAGATCATAAAAATAATCTTGCCCAACTTCTTCCTCAATATCATCATTTTTAGCATTAGATGCAATTACATTAGCTTCATCAACCTCATCTTCAGGATCCTCAAAGACTAACATACTCTGAAGCTTGGCTTTGGCATTTTTGTATACACACTTTGTGGCATGATTAGGTGTATACTTTTCCCCACACTTGAAGCATAAGCCTTTTTCCTTTCTTTCTTTGTAGAGGTCCATAGGAATAGACTTGGGATTCATATTGGCTGAAATGGATTTAGGCTTGTTGTCCCCTTGTTTGAAGTCAACTCTAGGACTGCTTGTTATCTTGAAATTACTTTGAGGTCTTGAGGCATTGAATGGTGGATAAGTTGGCACCCATAAGCCTCCAGTTGGCGCATGATTGCTGCTATAAATACTACCAACTTGTCCCTATTTTAAAATAGTCCTTAGCTTAGGCTGAAATGAGGACTCCCTTCCATATTTCCTTCCATAGCACTCCGCAAGCTCAATAGCTTTAAAAAGAGAAATAGGGTTTTCTGCCATGACATGAGTTGATAAGGATGGCTCTAAGCCATACATATACTTGTGGAGCTTAGCCTCATCACTGATGCTCTCTACATACATGGTGAGATTGAGAAATTGGTTAGTATACTCTCTTACACTTAGGACTCTTTACTCTAAACCATACCATCTTCGTGTCAATTTCTCTTTTTCAAGAGGAGAAACAAAGACTTTAGCCATAAGTGTCTTGAAAGCTTCCCAATTCTCTACAAGTATGCTTTCCTTTTTAATATATCTCCACCAAGTATGCGCAAGTTCCTCCAAATGCAAGGAAGGAAAATGAATCTTCATATCATCAGTTTTAGGAAATATGTCAAAGTAAGATTCCAAATTGGAAGTCCATTCCTCTAGATAAGATGTTGAAGATGACTGACCATTGAACTTGGTCAAAATGATTTTATCTTTTAGCTCTCTTTCATGGAAGGATTGCTGTCCAAAAAGAGACTAGTCATGAGTATCAGGTGTTGAACCCCCAAAATGTGATGAAAATATCCCATTAGGTGACTGAGAACTAATATGAAACCTTCCCATCGGTAGAGGACCTCTAGGAAGTTGGATATTTAGTCCAAAAGCTTGGGAGTTGGCACCATTCAAACTGCCCAAATAGTCATCATGTCTTTGTGAAGTCTTTATTAGAATATCAAGCTCACGTTACTCTTCAGTCAGTCTATCTTTATGTGTGTGACCGACATTAGTTGGATACAGCTATACACGTGTGTGACATTCAATAAGTTGGTGTAGTCAGTGACTCAACCACAATTAGTCTTGGTTAGTCATACCTATGTGTATAAGTCTCTTTCAGTGAGTATGATGAAAGAAATGGAAGAAGAAGACCAATGAGCTGAGGCTCATCTTTCACTCCACTCTGCCTCTCTCCCTTACTTTCAACATGGTATCATAGCTTGAATGCTTGAAGCCTGAAGGCTTGGGAGTGGCCATTTGACATCAAGACATCAGATATGAAGAAAACACCATCAAAGGAGACCGTGCATGCAACCCATTTTTTTGCAAAAGCTATATCTTGCTATAGAAATGGTTTTTGGAGAAACGACCTGCTATTCTTGACCGTTTTGACGTGATCTACAACTTTGTAGAAGAAAGTTTTTTCAAATTCCTCACAGATTTTGAGATATTTAGCACAAACTTGTGCAGACTACTAGCTATTTATTGCAGTAAATAGCAAGTGATTCTAGGGCACTAGTGGCTTTCATCCTAACAATGTATATGCCTTTATTATCATGCATTTGAGCATGATATTAGAGTATTAAATGCTCAATTTTGGAGCTTATTTGCAGGCTAGAAACAGTGAACTGGTTGCTGTCTTGAATCTGGAAACAACATACCTACAGGGTTGAACTATTTGTGATGCTTATTTGCTATTGACAAATGCTTGGATCATACAACTTGAGTGGTAGATACTTTTTGGGATATTGTGAGTGCTGAAAGTCCAAAGTTTGGATTGATTTGTTACTGGTTATACCAAGGTATTGACTGGTTATTGTTTGCAGGAAGGATATCTATCATCTTCACTTGACATACATGCAATATATTTTGACCAGTTGGACATGTATCAACTCCTATATAGAGTGAAAATTGAGTGAGATGTTTTTGGGCTATTTTGAGGTTTGAATACTCTTGTTTTAATAGAGAAAATATTGCTGATTATAGCAGTGGGTTGGTTGTATTTGGTACTCTACTTGCATACAGTACCAACATTGATACTTGTATGGACATAATTTATTGCTGGGATGTTTTGCCACTACCATAGAATGTTTTGAACTGATTTGAGCTTGGTTTATGCTCATTGATTGTGTTTTTTCATTGTTGGAATGTAGTTTATAGCAAGTAGGTTGTCAAGAAAACTATCTTGAATAGCAAGAAATTGGTCCTAAACTATAGTGAAAGGAGTCAAATACTTACAGGTTGTATACATCACTGAATACCTAAGCCGCAATTATTGCAAATGCTCAAGGCACTGACAATATCACTCAAATTGTGGGAGAAAAGATGGACAACAAAAATTTTGCTTTATGGAAGTTCCGACTGGAGAATGTTTTGGCTGGCAGAGGTTATTGGGACTTATGTATAGGTGATGAGGTTGAACTTGAAATGCATGAAAGAAATCTGACAAATGATCAGAATAGGGCTCATAAGCTATGGACTGAGAGAGCATGCAAGGTGTTACATTGGTTTTCCTTATGTATATCAAATGCTATGGTTATACATATTATTGGATGCAATTCTCCAAAGGATGCATGGGACATACTCATGAAGAATTATGGAAATGTAACACAAGCAAGAAAGATTTCAGCTAAAGCAATAGTTCAATAACATGTCTAGGAGTGGCAGAAGCATTCAAGTCTACACTACAAAGATCAAGAACATAGTGGATCAACTTGCCACCATTGGATCTTCAAAGGATGATATGATTGCAGTGACATTGAATGGACTTGCTAAAGAGTATAAAGTTTTTGATACGTCTATTTCTGTGAGAGATGAATCCCTTGATTAGGATGATTTCATTGGTTTGCTGATGCATGAGGAAGTTAAGATTGGGCTGAATACAAGCTCTAGTATGTCTCAAAGCAGAGACACTTCATTACTTTAGCCAGCGTGGTAGAGGTGGCAGAGAGACCGTGGCTCTTTTCGAGGTCGAGGAGACACTCAAAACACTTATGGACAACATCAACATAATGCCTAGCATGGCACAAATACACAGGGCCAATGTGGATCTGGTGGCTTTAGAGGCAGGGGGAGATCACCCCATGGTAGAGGTGGTGGATCTAGTTCATGGTAGTCGAATGGTTAGTCAAAGAAACAGAGATAAGGATTGTCATTATTGCAGTAGATATGGGCATATAGCCAAAGATTGTCATAAGAAGTAGGTTGATATGAAAGCCAAGGGTAGACAACATGGAAATTATGCTTCATCTAGTAGAGTTCATGATGATCAGGGTGATAGGTTGTTTGCCATGTAGCAGGTGTCTAAGAATGCATCTAAGCAGAACAGAGATGAGAGATGGTACATTGATTCAGGGGCTTCAAATCATATGACACCCCATGGAGAATGTTTTGATGAGATGGTTGCAGGTTCACATGGTTATGTGTGTACACTGGGGATGACACCCAACATGACATTCAACACACATGAATTGTTCCGTTGTTGATTTGTGATGGCAAGAAAAAGATCCTGCATGATGTACTACATGTATCTACAATAAGCAAGAATCTTTTGTCAGTTGGACAGATGGCATAAGAGAATCTTCAAGTGAGATTTAATAGAGATGGATGCTTTGTTAAAGAATATGGTAATGGCTGCAAATTGATTGCTAGAGGCTGGAGAGATGGCAGAATGTTTACTCTTGATGCGTCAATTCTAGAATTGAAAGCAGCCATGTTTGCACCTGATGATGGTGCTATATGGGATGTTGAGATATGGCATAAGCAGATTGGCCATGTGAATGTACAAAAGCTGAAATCTATGCAGCAGAAGGAGATTGTACTTGGACTACCTAAGTTCAAGTATCATGACTTTGGGCATGTATGTGATGCATGTCAGTTTGGAAAGCAAGCACGGTTTCCATTTATGAGACATGTACGGAATAGCTCATGACCCTTGCAGTTGGTACATTCAGAAGTATGGGGTCCGGGTCTCATAATGTTTCATTTGGTGGTGCTCGTTACTATGTATCCTTCATTGATGATTTTAGCAGGTATACTTGGCTTTATATACTAAAACATAAGGGTGATGTGTTTGATGCATTCAAGGACTTCTAAAAGCATGCTGAAAATGAGTTGAGCTGTAAAATTTCATGTCTTAGATCAGATGGAGGTGGAGAATATGTCTCTAATTACTTTGAAAAGTACCTTGCTAAACATGGGATTAGAAGACAGTTAACTTATAGCTATACATTGCAGCAAAATGGTGTAGTAGAAAGGAAAAATAGAGTATTGATGGAATTGGCAAGAGCTATAATGAATGAGAAGAGTTTGCCAAATGGTTATTGAGTTGAAGCAGTAGTGACTATTGTCTATGTGCTGAATAGAACCCCTACAACAGGGATTCATGATGTAACTCCATACGAGAGGTTTTATGGTCATAAGCCTGACATTTCACACTTGAAGGTATTTGGCAGCATTGCATATGTGCATGTTCTTGATGAAAAGAGGAAGAAATTGGATCCTAAAGCTATCAAAAGTGTGTTCCTTGGTTATGCACAAGATCGGAAAGCTTACAAGTGCTATGTATCATCTACACATGAGACATTGATTAGCAGAAATGTTGTTTTTGATGAGCTGGCATCGTGGTATGTAATTTGGTTGCAGTGGCTACTGATGGATAAGTCTAGTAATGCTAAAAATACACCTACAGTGGGTACATCTATAAGTGGTCCTACAGGTGATGGGTCACCTACAGTAAGTCCTTGGTCAGGATACTTGCAGAGTCATACTCCTACATCCATTGACACGGATATGTCAGTAAGGGGGGAGATTGGATAAGGGAAAAAAAAAGATGCTTGAGGATGTGACAGGTCCACTTACAATAGGTTATGCATCATCCAACAGTGATAGTTTGGATAATGAGTTGGGCATTCTATCTATTATGACACTTGGGGCAAGGCAGAGTTGTTATGTACCGCCTCATGAGAGGCAAGCTCAGAGTGAGCCATAGTTACAGAGATTTGAGAGAGTCAAAAAACCAGTTGGTAGGTTTACATACAGTAGTTATTTAGCCTGCCATTATGCATATATGGCTAGTGTGAGAGGTTAAAAAGAACCTACAAAGTTTGATGATGCAGTTACAGATGATAACTGGTGTGCTGCCATGGATGAGGAGTATGCAACCATGGCTAAAAATGAGACATGGGAATTGGTTGAGTTGCTTGAAGGCAAAGTCCCCATTGGCTGCAATGGGTGTACAAGGTTAAGTGCAAGTCAGATGGTTCATTAGAATGCTATAAGGCCAGGCTGGTTGCAAAACGGTATGCATAGCAATATGGCCTTGACTATGAGGAGACTTTCAGTTCGGTGGCTAAAATGGCAATAGTCAGAACTGTCATTACTTTGGCAACATGCGAAGACTGGAAATTATGGCAAATGGACATCAAGAATGCTTTCTTGAATGGTGATTTGGTTGAGGAAGTATATATGGAGCAGCATAAAGGCTATGTTCACCTAGACTTTCCTACACAGATATGTAGGCTGAAAAAGGCTTTATATGGACTGAAACATGCACCTAGAGCATGGAATGCTCAGATCAGCAATTATTTATAGCAACATGGATTTAGCTTGGGTGATGTAGATCATAATCTGTTCACGAAGAAGACAAATCATGGATATGTGTTTCTAGTGGTTTATGTAGATGGTCTTATCATCACTAGAGACGATGAAGAGGGCATTGCTGAAATTAAATCATGTTTATAGGCTGAATTCAAAGTCAAAGACCTTGGTGAGCTGAAGTATTTTCTTGGAATTGAGGTAGTATCTTCACCTCAAGGTATATGGCTACTACAGAAGCAGTATGCTCATGACATGTTACAGAAGTATGGTATGACTGAATGCAAGCCTATAGAGACACCTCTTGATCAAAATGTCAATCTACAGATTGATGTTGGGAATGGCATAAAGAATGTGACCATGTATTAATAGATGGTGGGCAGCTTGATATACTTGACTATTACTTGTCCTGACTTATGTTATGTAGTGGGACTGATTAGTCAATTCATGCAAAAGCCTCGCAAACCCCATTTTGATGCAATCAGGAGGATCGTGAGATATGTAAAGGATACTACAGATTATGGGCTGTTTCATGTATATGGAAAATCCCTTGACTTGACAGGGTTTACTGATGATGATTGGGCTGGTTGTGCCTATGACAAGAGGTCAACCAGTGGTTATGCATTTGGATTGGGCAGTAGTATGATTAGTTGGTAGAGTAAGAAACAGCCTACTGTTGCATTGTCTAATACAGAAGTTGAGTATAAAGGAGCTACCTTAGGGGCTTGGGAAGCAATTTGGTTAATAAAATTGTTGAAAAACTTGGGAATACAATTGGAAAGCAGAGTGAGATTGCATTGTGATAACCTCAACAATGTTATGTGCAATCCTATCTACCATGCTAGGTCCAAACATATTGAGATTCACTACCATTTCATTAGAGAAATGGTTCTTATAGGGAAAATTGACTTGATTCATGTGAAGACTGAAGACCAGATAGTAGGCGTATTTACCAAATCTCTTGGTAAAGAAAAGTTCATATACTTCATAAAGCTACTTGGAGTTTATCAAATGGTTTGAGCTTGAGGGGGAGTGTTAGAATATCAAGCTCACGTTACTCTTCAGTTAGTCTATCTTTATGTGTGTGTCCGACATTGGTTGGATATAGCTGTACATGTGTGTGACATTCAATAAGTCAATGTAGTCAGTGACTCAACCACAATTAGTCTTGGTTAGTCATACCTATGTGTATAAGTCTCTTTCAGCGAGTATGATGAAAGAAATGGAAGAAGAACAACAAGGAGTCGAGGCTCATCTTCTGCTCCACTCTGTCTCTCTCCCTCTCTTCCAACAGTCTTACCTACTTCATATTGGCTATTTGGGATACCCCTTTTGTCCAATAATTCCATGACCTTGACCATTTTGGTTAGGTGGCTGAAGTGGGACTGAGGACTCACTATTTGAATAAGCTTTCTCCTTTGCTTCTTTAGATCCCATTTGCATTTGCATCTATTGGGAGAATTGAGAAATTATTTGAGCATTAGATTCTACTAGCTTGTCCATAGAAGCCTTTGTTTGAGTAGTTGAATGCACGAATTTCTCAATAGAAGACTTTGTTTGATTAGTAGAGACAAAACCATTTGCTCCATTCTTAATAATAGGTCCTCATGATGTTGGGTATTCCTTTGTTCATGCGCACACAAGGTATTATCAAGTGTACTGATTTCTCCATGCTATCCGACCTCTTCAAGGCTCTCTTGGGGTATATTCTCTAGCATAGAATCTCTAATTTGCTGAGCATAATCATAATGGACCTTATTTTTCCCTTTATGCCCTACCATAATAGTGCAATCTTGCAGTATCCCCTGTCATAAAAATGGCTATAACTTGGGCTAGGAAACTCAGATTCCAAATTTTTTTGATTCAAATAAAAGCTAAGGATGGCCTCTTTAAGATGAGCTATAGCATGCTATAATAAGTTTAGGAAAAAAAAATTGCAATTAAATCTTTGAGTTTGAACTGTCTAGGCATGCACCTTCAACCAATGAATGCCCTGTTTCCACCCTATAAGTTAAAATAATAGTCTCAAATGGCTACCAAACCCTATAGAAGACTGAGTAGGATCTATTGGCACCCTGTAGTATGTGCGTCTGTACTTTAGTATTGAAGTTTGTACCTGTAAGGACCTATAAATATGCTGTAGTGTCATGTAAAGTCCCTGTTGTACCTTGTTTTTCTCTTGAAGGTACCCGAGTCTTTGAAAACACTTCAATCTTCAATTCTCCACTCGCTATACCTATGTGAGGGATAAAACGACAGGATAGGCTCCCTACATGGGCTTCGAATCACCGAGAGATGGGCAAAGTTCCCCTCAGGTTGGTTGGTTGCACCCCTTTCGGATCTTCAATAGTGAGGGAGAGTCACCTCTCTTTTGTCCCACTATCTCCCCCGAAATCCACCTTTTCCTTGGTGGGTATATCAACATGGCAATATCATGCTACTATAATCAATACGCATGAAATGCATTTCTAAAATATTCATTCAATCCCTTTCATGAAATGCAATTGGATAGAATCTTGAAAAATTGGATAGGATGAGGGTCTTACCAATGCAATTCATTGACTCATTGATTACTAGTACTTACCCTTTTATAATATTTCAAGCTTGGGTAAAATAATTCAGCCAATCAATGTATTAGAGTGAGCAAACTCTTCAATCAATAGATTTAATCAATTGGATTCAAATGTAATGTTGGAAATTTCAAATTGAAGCCTCTAATTCATTGATTAGAACTAATATGCTTAGAGCAAACATTGCATTACATGAATGGATTGATTCAAGCAATGGTTGGTTGAAAATTTTTGGAGATTATTCATTCTTTAATCTCTCAATCTAGTGGATTAAGCTCAGCAAATGGATTAATGAGAGAGATTAAGAATTGAAGAAGAGTACCCTTTTGACATGGTTGATGATGACTTGATCAATCCTTAAATGCTTGATAAAGTCTCCGGTGGTCCAATGCTACCAAAATCATCTTCAAGGCTTGTGTATTTAATGCTTGAGAGCAATCTTGAAGCTTTAGATGCTTAAGATTAAAGCATTAAACCCATTTCCCCCAAATTTTGGCTCCATGGAAGCTCTTGAGCTTTAATCTTTAACCAATCATGTTTAATCCTTGCAATTTGTTGAAGATTCTTACTTAAATGATCCCACGGGCTGAAAGGATGAGAAATCTTCAAGAAATTGTTGAGAAAGGAAAGCTTGAGTTGACACTTTCGTGGCTGTCCATGGACTATTCATCTAGGGTTTATAAGAAGGCTGAATATTAAAAAATGGAGTACAATCTTGAGAGTTTGTTGAAGGATTTCACTTGGCAAAGGTTTGAAGTAATGCCAGGAGCTAAAGAATTAGCATGTATAGTAGGGAGCAAGCTAAAATCAGCCTGAAAAATGCGCTGCATTTTTTGGGGCTATTTCTAGCTCCATAACTGAGCTCTCAGGTGAGGAATGGGTTATCATCTAGAAGATCTTGAAGCAAGGAAACTACATCATGTGTTGCTTGGCCAAGAAGAGCAGGGATTTAAGAGTTATGAAGAGATCTTGATGGTAGACTCCATGAAACTTGTAGAAAGCTCCAAGAAAGGAGAAAGAGAACCCTCTCTTTTCAAAGTAACCACAATTTGTTTCCAAACTAAGCCCGATTACCTCCCAGTTAACCTAGTTACCTCCAAATTACATGAAAATTTGATGACAACGTGCTATTTTAACCTTCCACCACTATATTTGACCTTGAAGATCTCCAGATGTAGTCTCTTGCTAACTGTAGATGGTCTGCAAACCTTTGCTAGTCACTGTCTTTGTCAAGTACTTGTCTGATTGATGGATAAAAATTGAATTGAAATAGAAATAAAAATGGATCAAAGACCAATGCTCTGATACCACCTGTCAAAAGAAGTGGATTGGAGAGAGAGAAAGAGGAGAGAGAAGACTGTAGAAGAGAGAGAAATAGAGTGATGAGGAGAGAGAAATATTAGAATAGGAGAGAGAAAGACACGAAAGAAAAAGAAGCCATTGAAGCTGAGAGCAAGGTGAAAAGAAGTAGGACAATAATGTATTAATGTGTCAAAAGATGAGAAAAATTACATGTCCTCTCCTTTTATACCAATGTAAGTGTGACATGGCATGGCATCAATATTATTTACACACTAAATCCTTATTCTTCCCAGCTTCTTACAATATAATAGAAATTGGTTTGTAATTATAAGTTGTTTTATTATAATAGCTTTGTCTATAGGTTATGTATTTGGATTAGTTTAATATCAAGATGTAATAAGTCAGAATCACAACTAATATTTTGATAAATAAAGTTACATATATCTTCATTGTTAGTTTTGTTATAAACAAGTGCTTCTTTAATCCACAATAAACCATGATTATGTTGAAAATCTTTATTTTGGAATCTTGTTATAAAAAAGTAATTCTCTACTTTGTTGATTATTGAAGGATTTGATCATATAAGATTATTAATATTTTGATTTACAATTATAATTCATATTATCACTATTTTATTTTCCTTTGAACAATGAACTAAAGTCTCTCAAAGTTGTTCAACACGTGAGAAAGTAACAAAAAAGGTTAATTGCCCCAATTATCTAATCATAGAAAAAATAGCTAGTGATATCTTGTAAGATAGTGAATTTTAGTAGTCTACAATCAAGTATACTTGTATGCATTTTTATCCCTAATAAATCCTCATTGAAGCAATAAAAAAGTTAAAAATATTTTCAATTCCTTTAAAACATATTTGGTATTTGTTGTACTAATTGAGGTAATGTGAAAATTTTCATTTAATATATTCATGGTGGGAATAATTTATTTCATATTTAGCTATTAATTAACCCAAAATAGGTATTAGAAATTGTAAGTCTTCACAATGTAAATGTTTTAATGTATGGTTTTTTGATATGTTAAAACATAATGAACTAGACTAGTTTTGATATTATTAATATTTTCATGTTCTTCCATATCACCATTGTTGTTGTTCTTAGAGTCAAACTATTTTTGTACCTTTATTCTATTCCCTATGCCAAAAATAGTCTTACGAAACACTATTAATGCTTATTATATTTTCCTATAAAAAGTCACTAATGAAATATTTTTTAGATCATATATTACTTGTATGAGCGGACCTTATCTTTTACATAAGCACTTTTGTATTCCATTTTCAATTTAATTCCTATTAATGAACTTGATTCATCAATTAGGAACCTTAGTAATTAAGGGTGCTATATTTATATCTATATCTTCCAGTACATTAATCATTAAGCCATACATAAAATATTATTCATTGTAAGAAAGTTTTCAAATTCGCATGAATCCTACATATGAAGTATTTTTTCTCTCTTCAATTTGATTAAAGTTATCTTACTTTTAAAATTATATTTTTAATTTTATGTTACATGGATAAGGAATTTTGTTTTTCTTTTGAGTGCATGACTATATCATTTATGTATATATTACTCTATATTTCTTTTGATCTCTTTATCATAATATCTTAAAAGATTTTAATGTATTTATAGTAGTCATAATTCTTTGAAATTCATAGTATCACAAATTATACATAATATATTAGAAACACTATTTATTTTTTTGAACACAGCTTTCTTATATTATTTACATTTAAGAATGATATAAAATAAATTTTTATAAGTTGTTTTGATGATATTCTCTCTATATACTAGTCATTTCTCAAAAAAGCTATCAATTTTCCTTGTGTAGCTTGAAACCTATCAAGCATAAAAAACCCATGTAACTTTTTTTCTTAGTTCAAGAAGATTTCTTTTTACTAGTTCCATGACTTTGAAGCGAAGTAATTCATCCATAAGCGTTCCACTGATTGTAAGTTTATAGTTATTTTTTTCATTTTCAATTATTTATTTTAGCTTCATCCATAGGTCCAATCACATTTCCTTATTACAATATAAACATATTACAAAATCTTACTCCTTTAAATATTAGTCACTTTCACAATTAGAATATGCTTTTTCATATTTCATTCCATAAAATTTGAAATTCTAGTCACCTCTAAAGTATAAAAAACATATAAATCAAAAGCATAATATTTTTTTTAAATTTTTAAATAAAACTAGTATTCTTAGGAGCATGTTATTTATTTAATGCTTGTTTGAACCTTATACAAATGCACCAATATTTGTGGAGCGATTGCAAGTGTTAAAGTAATACCATTCCAAATACTCAAAGTTATAACATGTATAAAATGAGTATTTATATGCTCCCATGTTTTCGAATATGTAGTATGCTTCATGCAATCCTATGATGGATTTTCACACTTTTCGAAATCATATTCTTTTAGCATTCAAAAATATTTAAATATTTAGGATAAATACTCATTTATTTTAATATAATTAAAAATAAAAGTATACATATTTACCATTATGTTATGCTTTGGTTCACTTCCATCAATTAAAAGATATGCTATATTCACTTTTCCACAGTCTTTTTGTTTTTTAAAGGATAAATCCCAAAATGATATATGTTTATATAGTCATCCAAATTCATAGTGTCTATAAAATTTCAAGTCAAATCACAAACTATTGTATATCTGGTAGCATTCACAACAATCTTTTTGGTCCTATTTATAAGTTAAAAATAACATTTCTTTCAATAGAAACAATCACATCAATATAAGAAGTTTGTATTTTTAAATCACAATTTGAAACGATATTTATAAATCTAAAGAACATAATATATTTACTAATAAAAGTATAAATACTAATTGATATTTGTTGTATGATTAAATATTTTTTACCATTTTCAATCAAATTAAGTTGTGTTGTAGAAATATTTAAAAATCATGACATAGATTATAAAGAGTGTAGAGCTAACATATATTTTTACATAGATTGAATTTTACTCAACCTCTCGTCCATGTTGAGATGACAAGCTCAACACATGCGGACAGTAATGGTGGACCGCTTAGTTAGATGGGTCCACACATCTACACTTAGCACCTCGGTGGGATCATTATGACTCTCACATGGCCACTGACTCATTGCTTATTATATTCAGGTTGTTACACCTATTTACAACTGGCATAGTTATAGCGCCAGTCGACTAGTGTAGTCGGTTATGCATTGTTTGACTTAGTAGTCCACTTTCCTTTATGTTTTATCTTATCTATACTTTGTGTACATTGTAAAGTGTGTGGAAGAAGAAGAAGAAACCAGTAAGAAAACGTTTTGGCCTCCATCTCTCTTCTTGTCTCTTGAGTGAGCTTCTCCTTATGCATTCTGTGTGTGTTTGGCGCAGCATCTTGAGCAACTCCCCCCACCACACGATTCTTGACATGGTATCAGAGCTGCACCACTGATTGAGGCTGGTTTTGAAGGCTAAAGCGAAGGAGAGGAGCCAAGGATTCAAGCAAGCAAGCAATGGGTAAGAAGCTCTTCCATTCTCTACTTCTTCTCTTGGACAGTGCCTGTGGAGGCATCGGAAGCAAGGCATAGCAAAAATCTCAGATTGCAGTGAGATTTGGTGTGCGCGAAGAGCGCTGCGTATTCTACGAATAAGTCCTTAAGGCCTTTCCTGCTGCTATTTTGGCCATTCGAGGTCATTTCAGGCCCTATTTTAGACTCGCAAGGTTGCAGACAACAGTTCGAGGTATCCTGCAATTTCAGCTGTGTCTGTTGTATACAAGTGCATAGGTTACAGATTTCAGATCTGTAAGTTCAAAGGTGTTTACCAGCAAATAAACACAAGGTTTATCTGCAAACTGGTTGTAGATTTCATGTATTGTTGAGCAGACAGTGAAAAAGGTTGTCTGGTGTATTGTTGTGCTCTACAGGTCGAGGATTGCAGAAGATTTGCTTGCTGTTTGGTATTAGTTTTGTGATAATGGCAGAGAATAGTGGAAACCCCATCATTGAGAAGCTCGACAAGAACAACTACCCTTCATAGAAGTTTCATGTCACGAACTTCCTTATTGGAAAAGGCCTCTACGAGTTTGTTTTAGGTGAAGAAAATGAGCCGGAGGTGAGTGATCCTCCAACTGCAGAAGAGACAAAGGCACGGAAGGAATGGAATGCAAAAGACAAAAAGGTCATGTATTGGCTATCTGCAGTAATTGACAATAATATGTTGGGACATATTAGAAATGCAAAGAATTCATATGCAGCTTGAACCATAGTTGAAAGTATGTTTTCCGTAAATACAAAGGCACGAAAGATTCAACTCAAGCAAGAGTTGAATACATTGAAGAAAGGGAAGATGTCTATCAATGAGTATGCACTGAAGGTAAGGAGCATTGCAGATGCCTTGGCAGCGATTGATGTAATGCCCGATGATGATGATTTGGTGTCTTCTACCTTGGGTGGACTTAACAATGAAAAGGCTTGGAAGTCTTTTATAACTTCTGTATATGTCAGAAAGCCATTTCCAGATTTCGATGAGTTGGTCTCCCTTATGATCACTAAAGAGATCAACATGCAGAGTGAGACATCTGAAAAAAGTGGTGAACAGGTCCAAGCTTTCTACTCCAATTCAGGAAGGGGACGTGACAAGTTCTCTTCAAGAGGCCGTGGTATAGGACGTGGTAGTGACAACCAACAAAACGGATTGAATCAGCAATTTGGCGATATGTAGGTTTCAGGAGGTCGCGGTAACTTTAGAGGCAAGGGGAGATTTAGAGGAAGAGGTGGATGGCAGAATAGAGGTTCTAACAACTCTGGTATTGTATGTCACTACTGTGGCAAAACAAGTCATAATGTTATGCTAAGAAAGATGATATTCGCAGTGGTAAGTTGTAGCAAGGAAACTATGCATCGTCTTCACGACAGAATGAAGAAAAAAATGAAGGTCTGTTTGTTATGCAGCATGCTGAATGTTGTTACAGGAAAGGGAACACATGATGATGTTTGGTATGTTGATTCAGGTGCATCCAATCATATGACCAGCCATGCAGAATGGTTTGGAGAGATGTAGGATTTGCAAAATACAGGTTATGTGCAGACGGGTGATGATTCATGCTACCCAAATTCACACATTGAAAAAGTTCTCTTGTCCTTGCATGATGGTAAGACAAAGAGTCTTTCAGATGTATTACATGTGCTATCTATTACAAAGAACGTGGTGTCAGTCGGTCAAATGGTAGTGCAAGGGCTGCAAGTCAGATTTAATGCAAAGGGCTGCTTTGTAGAAGACTTCAATGACAAGTGCAGGTTGGTTGCAAAGGGAAGTAGAGTTGGACGTATGTTTACTCTGGATGCTGGAATTTCTACCATGAATGCTATGATGTATGCTAAAGGAAAAGGTGTTGTTACAAATATTGAAATTCGGCACAAACGCATTGGACATGCAAATGTACAAAGGCTGAAATTAATGTAGTCCAAAGGGTCACGTTTGCCTACATTTAGAGTTGCAGAATTTCATAAGGTATGTGAAGCATGTCAGTTTGGTAAGCAGGCAAGAAAACCCTTTTCACATGACAGAGATGTAAGCAGAAATATCCTTGATGTTGTGCATACAGATATTTGGGGGCCTACACAAAATGTATCTCTTGGAGGCAATTGTCACATTCATTGATGATTGTTCTAGAAAGCTGTGGGTTTATTTTATGAAGGAAAAGAGTGAAGCGTTTGAGCACTTTAGAACTTTCAAGGCTGCAGTTGAAAGAGAAACATGCTTGAAAGTAAAGTGCTTGAGGTTAGATGGAGAGGGAGAGTACCTCTCGAATGAGTTCAGTGATTTTCTGAGGTCTCATGGGATAAAGAGACAGTTCACATGTAGGTATATCCCACATCAAAATGGGGTTGTAGAAAGGAAAAATAAGCATATTGCAGAAGTTGTACACGCCTTGATGGCTAAAAAGAATATGCCTAAGCATTTTTGGTCTGAGGCTATTCATACTGCTGTTTATATTATGAACAGAACTCCCACAGCTGGAGTTCATGGGATGACTCCTGAAGAATGCTTTACTGGCAAGAAGCCTGATGTATCGCACTTTAAGGTATTTAGCTGTGTTGCATACGTTCATGTGCCAGATGAGCTACGTAAGAAGCTTGATCCAAAGGCAGAAAAATGTATTTTTATTGGATACTCTTTAGAGTAGAAAGGGTATCATTGTTATAACCCTGTCACATGTAAGTTCAGAGTGAGCAGGGATGTCATCTTTAATGAAATGAGCAGTTGGTATGCATCTAGTAGTGATGCATTGGATGATGATGATGATCATGACACTCATGTGCAGGTTGAAAAGCAAGAATCATAGACTCTTAGTGGACCAGAGACATCATCTGGTAGTCCTTGGTCTGGGAGACTAAGGAGTAATGCTATATCTTCAAGTGCATCTAGTAGCACTACAGGTAAAGACAAAAGAAAGAATAAAGTGTTCAGATGGCATTGATGCAGTTCTTGATGGAGACTCCAGTGGCTCAGAGAGCTTGGATGATGAGCTTCGCATTCCTTCAGTGAGGACTCCAGGTGTGCAGAGAGCAAGAGTCAATGCAAAGACTCCATTGAGTGATCTAGTGGTACGCAGGTCTAGCAGGGTGAGATACCTTGTTAATAGATTTGGTTTTGAAGGTTATGTAGCTCACCATTATGCTTATATGGTGAAAGTGATTGAGGATGTTGAGCCCACATGTTTTGAGGAGGCTGTTGGTCATGCTCATTGGGATGCAGCAATGGATAAGGAGATGGTTGCATTAGAGGCCAATAAGACTTGGGATCTAGTATCATTGCCAAAGGGCAAGAAAGCTATTGGATGTAAGTGGGTTTATAAGATTAAGCACAATGCAGATGGTTCTTTAGTAGGTACAAAGCTAGGCTGGTTGCAAAAGGCTATGCCCAGACATATGGCATAGATTATGAAGAAACCTTCAGTTGAGTTGCTAGGGTGGCAACTGTTAGATGTGTGATTGCTTTGGTAGCGGCCAAAGGTTGAAGGTTGCAGCAAATGGATGTGAAGAATGCCTTCTTGCATGGTGATTTGCAGAAAGAAGTGTATATGGATCAGCCAGCAAGTTATGAAGATTTAGAGCATCCCACGTATGTGTGCAGGTTGAAGAAGGCGCTCTATGGGCTCAAGCAAGCACCTAGAGCATGGTTTGACAAGATCAAAGAGTATCTTATCAATATTGGCTTTTATGTTTCTGATACTCATCACTCACTTTATGTGAGAAAGGGAGATGCATGTTTGGTCATCATAGTCATCTATGTGGATGACTTGATTATTATAGGTGACAGTGATAGTGGGATTGTTGAAGTCAAGGACTTTTTGAAGAAGAAGATTGAGATGAAGGATTTAGGTGAGCTAAGGTACTTCCTTGGCATTGAGGTGATCGGATGTGATGATGGTATATGGCTGTCCCAAAGACAGTATTGTAACGTGTCCACTTGTTGTCTTCAGAACACGTCTTAGCAGTCCATCAGAAATGATGTCTAGAAAGCTCCGCCTGACACTCCCATGGAATGTTACGGGGTTTGCGATCTAGGACTTTTCGCGTCTGCCATGTAGTGGAAGTATTCTGGCTGTTCCCACTTAGGACTGACCTGAATTAGGGTTTTCCCTATTGGTCATTTCCTAATGGCAACTAGCGTCGGACCCGAGCGAACTATTTTACGCAGAAACGCCAGGTCCGAAGCAAATTCATGCTGCACTTGGTTCAAGGAGAATGAGAAACGAGAGGGATGCGAAGCTCAACCTCTGTACCATAAGGCATAGTCCCATTCCATTCCCCTAAAACAACATAAATTGGGATCATTTATAACTTAGACTCTAGGTCAACGCTCTTGCTATTCGTGTTCTTTGAACGATCTTCTTGCTGTCCATCATGATTGAGAAAAGTTCCCGGCCAACCGGGACCACCCATCCGTAGGATGGACCCATGGCCACATCCTTCGCACTTTCCTCAGGTTATTTAGTTATTTAATTACCTAGCACATTTAGTTGGATATGTATCAATCAGCTTCCTTAATTAGCCCATTAAGCACTGGTTTCTTCACATAATCATAGCACTTGATGTTGAGATATCGAGCTCCACTCGTGATACGCCAGGGTGACCGTTGTGTATTTATATCACCGACTTGTCAGTTGCAGACGCGGTTGGTACAACGCCCATGAATAATAGCTACATGACAGCTATCCTTATCTACTCTAGTTCGTGGCTCAGTTAGTATGCCACCTTAGTTAGTTGAGTTTGGTTTGAGACCCATATATAGGGTTCTTCTCTTTCTTTGTACTTGAGTTCTTTTTGGCTTACACAACTAAGAAGAGGAAAACAGTTTTCAACCTCCACCCTTGTGTGTATTCCCCCATTGTGCAAGCAAGAAAGCTTCAAGTGAGACTCCTTCCTTCTCTCCCACAATCTTGACATGGTATCAGAGCCTTGTTCGTGGTAAGGAGCTCAAGAAAGCAAGCCAAGCTCGCGGTGTTCTGGTAAGAGGAGCAGTGTTGCTTTCATTTTCTGTTTTGGGAGCAGATCTCTGCAGGTAGCACATCCGAAAAGTGCAGGAGTGCATTGTCTCAGATTGAGACGCCCTTCGCGGTGAAGCAAGAGGGCAGTATATGCTGCGGGTAAGGGCTTTAGCCCTTAGCGACCTTGTTTTTTGATTTGAGACCATTTTGGGGCCTGTTTTGGAGGCGGAAGTTTTCTGCACGCACTCAGGAAAAGGCCCAGTTTTATGCTGTGCGACCACTGTTCTACAGGTCAATGAAAAGTTACTGTAGAAATTGCATCGTATGCTTGTGCATAGAGACATTGGGAGTTACAAAATCATCCCTGTTGCCTGTTGATGCAAAATCGTCACTAGGAAGTGACTGTGTGGTCAAATACCACTTTCGCGAGTTTTGCAGATTTGCCCTTGTGAGGGTGAAGCTGTGTTTTTTGTAGTGACAGAATTTTTTGCAGTGTTCTGTAATGGCGTCTGATTCTCTTTCACAGATTGTCACTGAAAAGCTTGACAAGAACAACTTCCAAGCATGGAAGTTTAGAATGACGAACTTCCTCATGGAAAAAGGATATTGGGAATTTGTTATAGGAAATGAAGAAGAACCAGTTCTTCCTGATGTTCCCAATCAACAGCAAATGCAGGCATTTAAAGCATGGCATGAGAGAGCCAGAAAAGTTATGTACTGGCTGTCTATCAGCATTTCAGACTCTATGATTGTGCATATTCAAGATGCAAGTACACCAAAGGAGGCATGGGATACTTTGTCAAAAATGTATAGCACAAATACGCAAGCCAGGAAAATGCAGCTCAAGCAAGAGTTGCATAATGTGCAAAGAGAAAATATGAGCATCAATGACTACCACATGAAGGTGAAGAAGATTGCAGATGCACTTGCTTCCATTGGGTCGCCAGTGGAAGATGATGACTTAGTTTCTGTGACCTTGAATGGTCTAGGAAAGGATTATGCACAGTTCCGAACATCCATTTCTGTCCGTGAAAGATTTCCTGATTTTGAGGAGTTGATTGCTCTTCTAATTTCTGAGGAGTAGAGAAATGGTGGTGCATCTTCTTCAGGAGGAACTTCAAAAGAAGCTGTCTTCTACTCAAATGCTGGAAGAGGTAGAGGCAGAGGTAGAGGAGGCCAATTTGGAGGCCGTGGTAGAAATCAGAATATGCAGCAAACTCAAGAAAACCAGTCCTATGGAGGAGGACGTGGTAACTCTAGAGGTAGGGGGAGCCAAAGAGGTCGTGGTGGATGGCAAAGAGACCAAAATGCAAACAGTAATGTTGAATGCTACTATTGTGGTAAAATGGGTCATATGGCTAAAGACTGCTATAAAAAGCAGAATGACATCATGAATGAAAAACTGCAACAAGAAAATTATGCATCCTCTAGTAGACAGGGTGATGACAGAAATGAGCATGTGTTTATGGTGCAGTACATGAACAATTCTGTGATAAGTGCAGAAGAAAGCAACGATATATGGTATGTTGACTCAGGTGCATCAAACCACATGACAGGTCATGTAGAATGGATGGAGGATGCAAGGAAAATGGAAAAACCAGGATTTGTGGAGACTGGTGATGATACTGCACATCCTATTGTGCAGATTGGAAAAATTCCTTTGTCTATGCAGGATGGGAAAAAGAAATACCTGTCCGATGTATTTCATGTTCCCAATATCACCAAGAATCTGGTTTCTGTTGGTCAAATGGTTGAGCAGGGCTTGCAGGTCAGATTTAATCCTCATGGATGCTTTGTTGAGGATATGAAAAATAAAGGTCGCTTGATAGCAAAAGGAAAGAAGAAGGGCAGAATGTTTACATTGGATGCAGACATGCCTGAATTGAGTGCAGCAATGTTTGCACATGGGACTGGTGTAGTTGCAGATATTGATATCTGGCATACACGCATTGGTCATGTTAATGTACAACGACTTAAATCAATGCAAGCCCAAAATATTGTTGCAGGATTGCCCAAATTCAAGGTTGCAAAAATGCATAAGGTATATGAAGTCTGTCAGTTTGGAAAATAGGCAAGGAAACCATTTCCTAGACATGTTCAAGAGAGTGAGAAGCCATTGGAATTAATCCATTCTGATGTGTGGACTACTAAAGCTGCATCTCTTGGAGGCTGTCATTATTTTGTCAGTTTTATTGATGACTATAGCAGAAAAGTTTGGGTGTATTTTATGAAAAAGAAAAGTGAAGTGTTTGGGCATTTCAAAACCCTTAAAGCTATGGTTGAAAAAGAAACAGGCCTGCAAATAAAATGCCTAAGGTCAGATGGAGGGGGAGAGTACATCTCAAATGAGTTTGCAAGGTTCCTGCAGGAGCATGGCATAAAGCAGCAATATTCATGCAGTCATACCCCACAACAAAATGGAATTGCAGAAAGGAAAAACAGGCATATTGGAGAGGTATCTCGTGCCATGCTCAATGAAAAAGACTTGCCAGATTTTTATTGGGCTGAAGCAGTTGCTACAACAGTCTACATAATGAACAGGACTCCCACTGCAGCAATACATGGAATGACTCCAGAGGAGAGGTATACTAGTAGGAAACCAGATATTTCTCATTTGGAAATTTTTGGTTGCATTGCCTATGTACATGTGCCAGATGAGTTGAGATCCAAGTTGGATCCAAAAGCTGAGAAGTGCATCTTTATTGGTTACTCTCTGCAACAAAAAGGGTATAGATGCTATAACCCTTCTACTCGTAAGTTTACAGTGAGCAGAGATGTTGTTTTTGATGAGGTGAGTAGCTGGTATAAACCAGTAAATGTGATTGATGATGTAGATGCACAAAATGGTAATGCTGCACAGAATTCACAGCAGCAGTCACAAAATATTAGTGGACCTGGAGCGTCCTCTAGCAGTAGTTCACATTCTTCGCCATGGATAGGCAGATTGAGATCAGGAGAATCTTCTCAAAGCAATGCAGATAGTGGTATGCAGGTATCACGAAAAGGAAAAGAGAAGGTTGATCAGCCCATGTTTGATGTGAATGCAGGTCACTCTTATGTGGATGGTGAATCCAGTGGCTCAGAACAGAGCATTGATGATGAGTTGGGTATTCCTTCTATTGTTACACCTGGAGTAAGGAAGACCAGGGATGTTTTGAGAGCACCTGGGAGTGAACCTGCTTTGCGCAGGTCTACGAGAGCTAGGTATCCTGTGGATAGACTGAAATATGATGGATTTACAGCCATTCACTATGCATATATGGTCAAAGTGATACAGGAACCAGAACCCACTTCTTTTGAGCAAGCCATGGGAAAAGAAAAATGGGAGAAAGCCATGGATGAAGAAATGAATGCCTTGGAAGAAAATGCTACATGGGAATTGGTACCTTTGCCTAAAGGTAAAAATGCAATTGGCTGTAAGTGGGTTTATAAGGTGAAGCGCAATGCAGATGGTTCTGTGAATAGATACAAGGCAAGATTAGTAGTCAAGGGGTATGCACAAACATATGGCATTGACTAAGAAGAAACATTCAGTCCGGTTGCAAGGATGGCAACCGTAAGAGCAGTCATTGCTATGGCTACATCAAAGGGATGGTCTTTACATCAGATGAATGTAAAGAATGCCTTCTTGCATGGTGATTTGCAAGAAGAGGTCTATATGGAGCAGCCACTAGGTTATGTGCATGCTGTTCATCCTGAGTTTGTTTGTAGGTTGAAGAAAGCCTTGTATGGCTTGAAGCAAGCACCTAGAGCATGGTCTGACAAGATAGAACAGTATCTTGTCACTATTGGCTTTCAGATTTTCAAGGCAGATTTCTCACTTTATGTGAGAAAAACAGAGAAAGGTATTATGCTACTTGTCATTTATGTTGATGATTTGATTATGACAGGTGACAGTGATGAAGATATCCTTCATGTGAAAATGCTATTGAAGCAAAAGTTTGAGATGAAGGATTTGGAAGAGCTGCGTTATTTCTTGGGCATTGAGGTGATTAGATCACCAAGTGGGATATAGCTCTTGCAGAGGCAATATGGATTGGACATGCTGTCCAAGTATGGGATGACAGGCTGTAAGCCTATTTCAGTTCCTTTGGAGCAGAATGTGAAGCTGAGCATAGATGCAGGTGAGCTTCTAGAAGACCCTACTATATGTAGACGCATAGTAGGAAGTTTGATTTATATGACTATTATCAGGCCAGATTTGAGCTATGCTGTTGGATTGGTAAGTCAGTTTATGCAGGCTCCAAGGAAACTACATTTGGATGCGGCTAGACACATACTCAGGTATGTGAAGTCCACATTGCAGTATGGACTATTTTATGAGACTGGGGTTCAGATACAGTTGCATGGATACACTGATGCTGATTGGGCTGGTAGTATTTCTAATAGACGATCTACCAGTGGATATGTGTTCTCTTTTGGGAGTGCTGTAGTCACTTGGAGCAGTAAGAAACAGCCTACAGTTGCCTTGTCGAGCACAGAGGTTGAGTACAGGGGTGCAGCAATGGCTGCATGTGAGGTAGCTTGGTTGCATAAGCTACTTTATGATATGCATCAGTCTACAGATGGGCCAGTTGTCATTTATTGTGACAACATGAGTAGTATACACTTGGCAAATAACCCAGTCTATCATGCTAGAACAAAGCACATTGAGGTGCATTATCACTATGTGCGAGAGAGGGTTTTACTAGGTCTTATTGATCTAGTTTATGTCAGCACAGAGGATCAGGTAGCTGACATATTCACGAAGGCATTGGGCGCAGAGAAGTTGCGCAAGTTCAGAGACCTGCTTGGTGTGCAGGAATTGGGATTGAGCTCGAGGGGGAGTGTTGAGATATCGAGCTCCACTCGTGATATGCCAGGGTGACCGTTGTGTATTTATGTCACCGACTTGTCAGTTGCAGACGCGGTTGGTACACCGCCCATGAATAATAGCTACATGACAGCTATCCTTATCTACTCTAGTTCGTGGCTCAGTTAGTATGCCACCTTAGTTAGTTGAGTTTGGTTTGAGACCCATATATAGGGTTCTTCTATTTCTTTGTACTTGAGTTCTTTTTGGCTTACACAACTAAGAAGAGGAAAACTGTTTTCAGCCTCCACCCTTGTGTGTATTCCCCCATTGTGCAAGCAAGAAAGCTTCAAGTGAGACTCCTTCCTTCTCTCCCACAATCTTGACACTTGACATAGAAAAACAATGTCAAACAAGTTCCTTTTCAACATGTTATCATATTTATCTTCGAAATAAATAAAGTCCAGCCCGTAGGCTTATCCATAATCCGCCCGAAGGCTATCTAGCAATCCACAGGGATTACTAATCCATAATTCCGCCCATAGACTAGTATGCGGGCCTCGAGATCCAATCCCGAGTCACTTTGGCCTCTTGTGCAGGGCTCGAAAGGCGAGGGATTTATGGCTAGAGCCCCCCTTGGCACCCAAGCGTCCTCCTGCTCCAAGTAGCGCTCAACGGAGAGAGACCTCACGGCGGGTTCAGTCCACCTTCCTAGCGCGGTTAATAACCCCCTTGGTTAGGGTTAGGCAGATAGTCGGGGGTAACTGAAGCTGCCTCTCCCTTCAGGCCTTCAACCTGAAGCATTAGATATCCATTTAACATTTAATTCTTTGAGAAAACAAAGCAAAACAATGCTCTTAAAACTGTTACAAGCACAATCATTTTCATTGGTCATTAATTTTTGGCCAACTGCTAAGGAGTGAATCCTTCTTTCCGAATGCATCCAGCACTCGATTCAGGATCAATTGCGACTTGGCAAGATCCCCAAGGGTTTTTTGTTAACCCTATATCCTTGGGTTAGGGCCGTACCCTATTAACCCGACTTGGTCAAAATCTTAAGTTCTATTAGTAGCGAATGCGTTATTCCAATTCACTGACTAGTCTTTTGCTTCCAAGCAAATATCTAACCCCCATATCTTGGTTACTTTACAAAAGAAAGGTACTATATCAGGACGATTATTCATCCTCTTGCAAGATAACTTGCATAAAAATATGCCAATCTCATTCTCAGGAATTGGCCATTCCCTTGTGATCAAATCACAAGATCATGCGACTCTGCAACTTGTTGCCAAGTGCCGCATTAAATTATGGGACTATTTACCTATCGAATGGAGTCTTATAATCATGAAATCATGATTTAGATATAACAATCCGTTCCTAATTGCATTAGGCTGTCATTGTCGATCCTAGGGTTCCAAGTTCAAACCGAGTTTCAACCTTTTAGCGAGCGAATCCTAGGGTAAAAACCCTAGCTCGTTTCTCACAAATATGTCCTAATGTCCCTACATTCTGTGAATGTGGGCAAATCTTTAGGGTATAGGTGTCTCAACGTGTTAAATCCTAGTTAACTCTTTAGGATATGTTGTATTGAATTAACCCTTCCTAAATGAGTAGCTCACATTTTTTAGGTGTTTAGGTTTAAACCAATTTAACTTGTCTATTCTTGAAGATAATTACACTATCATTTTCGTAACCACATGATTCATTGTCTACATATAATTTGATTTATAAAGCCTAACTTTTCGGGTTAAGATCAAAGCATAGGTTAAGTTATAGCATAATTCTAATTGATCATTCTATAACATGTAAACAAGATTCATGCTACTAAGCTTTAGGATTTTATGTTTAAGCACGCAATCTTTTTCTACTTTCTTTTACGAATGAATTTGTCGTAAGTTGATCTTACATGACCTTTCGTTGATTTCAGTTTTTAGGCCACTTGCCTAGAGTTAAATCTTCTTCATGCAACCCTAGCAATTTCCTACGGTTGCTAGCAACTTTCTTTAAGAATCATTTTGAAAAAGATGTTCAATAATGCAATATGCGGTTTATTCCTTCCATGCTTAATCGAAGTGTAGTATCATAATTCCGTTTTGTAAAGATGGGCATTAATTAATCTAATTAATGCATAAAGCCACTTGCTAGAAATGCATAGAAATCTTATGCTCACTTTATTTTGTTCGTTTTATTGAAGATACTAATGACCAAATTCCTCAATTGTGATCTATTAACCAAAATATTTTCAATCAAAAAAATATGCATCCTTATTCCTCAAATGATCCATGCATAATTGCAAATATTACGGCGTTAATCAAATTTAGGAAGAAGAACCTGGACTTGTGGTGAAATGTCCACATGGATGCTAGGAGACGATCCTCCTGCGGTTGCGCCTTGTGCCTTCCTAGGAGCCATCGCGAATTCGGCCTTTCTGCCTTGGACGCAGATTTATGATGTTGGCCGTCTCCTTTGCACACGAAACTCCCTTTGTGATTTCACCGTCCTTCAGAATTGAACCTTAAAAATGGAACTTATTAATTTCTCCTTCCTTTCGTAGAAGCTCCGGGGTGCAAATTGTCTACACGGTTGCAGTCTATAAGCATTAGGTCCTAGGCACTTAAGGATCTTGTATGGTCCACAATATCTTGGACTTAGCTTTTTGCAATCTCCTAAGGATAGAGAACTCTTCTTTGGATGTACGCAAATGAAGACCATATCTCCTTCCTCGAAGATTCTATCTTGACACTTCAAATCCGCGCATGCCTTCTGTCTATCCTTGGCGGCTTGGATGTCCTGTCTTATTGACTTTATTTGGTCATCCATCTCTTCCAACATCTACCTTGAAGCTTCAACCCTCACGGTTGGATCTGAGAAGTTTAGGGGACTTCGACAGTCATGACCATACAATGCTTGAAAAGGGGTCATCTGAATGCTTTGTTGGTAAGAAGCATTGTAGGCAAATTCAACCAAAGGCAAGTATTGAATCCACCTTCTTGGCTCATGACAGCAGTGTGCCCTAAGCATATCCTCGATGACTTGATTGACTTGCTCTATTTGGCCATCCGTTTGGGGATGGTAGGCGGTGCTAAAACAGAGTCCCAATAGCTTCAAAGATAGCTATTCAGAAGTGTGATGTGAAGAGAGAATCGCGATCACTAATGATTCTTTTGGGTAACCCATGTAGCTTGAATATCTCCTTGATAAACAACCTTGCAATGTCTGAGGCTTTATAGTTTGTCTTTATTGGAATAAGATGTGCTACCTTAGTAAGCATGTCAACCACAACCATGATGGAGTTGTATCCCCCCTGAACTCAGGGTAGACCAACAACAAAGTCCATATTGATGAATTCCCATTTCATTTGGGGAATGTCAAGTGGTTGCAATTTCCCTGGCATCATGACATGCTCGGCTTTGATACATTGACAAGACAAATACTCAGTGACATATTTGAGCACGTCACCTTTAAGCCTCTCCCAATAATAGCTCTTCCTAACTGCATTGAGAGTCTTGGCGTAGTCAGGTTGTCCTGAAAAAGGGGAATCATGAGCTTCCCACAGTATCTTCTGCTTAAGTGACTGGCTTGCCAGTATACACAACCTCGTTCTATAGTAGACAAGTCCACTATTGATAGAGAATTCATGATACTTAGCCTGTAGCTTTTGATCTTGATCCTTGATAGAGATTTCCCTTAGAATCTTTTGATAGGTTGGGATCATGGCATGCTTCCTCTCTAGCTAACTCAAGTATTGGGTTGTTTGGCATGGATACCTTTGTGGCTAGAGATCTAGCTGTTAATGGATTTTGCAAGATTAGAGAATTAAGGAATGCCTTGCGAGTGAGTACATCGGTAACTACATTCTCCTTTCCAGGTCGGTACTTGATTTCAAAGTCATACTCCTCCAGCACTTCAATCCACTGACGTTGCCTCATGTTGAGTTCATTCTGGGTAAAGATCCACTTGAGTCTCATGATTAGTTACTAGAGTAAACTTGTTACCCAACAGGTAGTGTCTCCAAAGCTTTAGAGCATGGATGACAGCTAACAATTCCAGATCACGGGTAGCATAATTCTTCTCATGACTCTTCAGTTTCCTTGAAGAGTATGCTATAGGATGACCTTCCTGCATGAGCACACATCCTAAGCCAAGCGTGCTAGCATCTGTTACTACCTCGAATTCCTTATTGAGGTCTGGAAGTTTTAGGATAGGTACTGATACCAAACTTTACTTCAATCTATCAAAGCTGGTTTGTTTGGGAGTTGACCATGCAATGGATGTTTGCTTCTTCAGTAAGTCCGTCAGAGGTGCTGCAATCAAAGCATAGTTTTTGATGAAGACCCTATACCATCTTGTCAATCCAACAAAGCTACATATTTCTTTGACAGTTGTTGGTATTGGCCATTATAGCACATCTCTAACCTTGGCTGGGTTCACTGAGTTTCCTTCTGCTGATACGATGAATCCCAGATATTTAATATGACGTTTGAAGAATGCACACTTCTTCATCTTAGCATACAGCTTATGTGCCCTCATTGTCTCAAGGACAATTCGAAGTTGGGACTCATGATCTTCTTCCTGTTTGGAATAGAATAAAGTGTCGTCAAAGAAGACGAGTACGAAGTCATCAAGATATGGCCTAAAGATATCTTGCATTAACCTGTTGAAGGTGGCAAGCGCATTTGTAAGCCCGAATGACATAACTAGGAACTCAAAGGGCCCATATCTTGTGTTGAAGGCTGTCTTTGGGATATCTTTGTCCTTGATTCTTATCTGATAGTAACCAGACCTGAGGTCAATCTTGGAAAAGATCTTCGCACCTTGAAGGCAATCAAGAAGCTCATTTATTCTAGGAATAGGGTACTTGTTCTTGACAGTTGATTGATTCAACCCTCTGTAATTAATACATAGTCGAAGTGTTCCATCTTTCTTTTTCTGGAACAGTACTGGAGCTCCCCATGGTGAATTGCTAGGATGGATGTAGCCCTGATCTAGCCGTTTCTTGAGTTGTTCCTTCAGCTCAATTGCTTCCGGTATGGACATTCTATAAGGTCTCTTTGCAATTGGCGCAGCTCTTGGTACTAGCTTGATCTCATGATCCACTTCTCTTTGAGACGGGAGTTCTGTCAACTCTTTAGGAAATCGATCCGTGTATTCCTTTAGCCATGAAGGTCCTTCACTCGACTCCTGCTTCTGATCTAACTTGTTGAGCTTAACCAAGTAGACATGTAGTCCTTTTCTGACTCCCTTTATAATCCGAGATGCTTTGGCCAATTGAATTTTTGGCTTTCCTCCTTTACCTTGAGTTGTGACTAAATACCCTTCAGAGTTTCGAAAGGAAATTTGGCCCTTTCCACAATGAATGTGGGTGTCATTAGGTTTAAGCCAATCCATTCCGAGTAGACACTCATGGATACCTAAATTCATGACTCTGAATTTGACCAAAGTCGTCTTTCCTCCCAGAAAGAATTCCACCTTAGTAGTTTGCCTGGTACAAGTAACCTCACGACCATTTGCCAATTCCAGAAGCAAGATAGGTGCTTCTACTGTGGCTATTCCTAATCTTTTTGCACAAACTAGTGAGATAAAGGAATGTGTACTGCCACAATCAATCAAGGTCTTGAAACCTTTACCTTGATAGTCCGACGGTGTTTGAATCACCGAGAACTGGCGATTCGGCCCTTTCTTATGAAGAGCAGCATGGACTGTCGCCCTTTCAAACTCTGCTTCCATGGTCGGATCTTCTTTTTCTTTGCACATTTGCCTATTGGCAACCCATGCGGTTCTTCCTTTGCCTTGGGTAGCGGCTCCCTGACCACGGCCAGTTCCTTGGAAAGGTACTTGGCGATGTCCTCCTCCAAGCTTGGGACATTGCCTTTTGAAATGATCGGGCTCGTTGCACTGGAAACAACGGAGGTTTCGGCCATTGCTTTGAGTAGGAACAAAGTTGTTGACATTATTAGTCATTTCTTTCTTTCTTTGTCCCTGATTCTGACCTTGAACTCTCTTCATTTGAGGCCTAAATGCTCCTTTGTTCAGGTTATTATAAGACCAAGTTTGGTTACCTCTTGGTCTAGCCTGCACCTCTTGAATTATATGCGCAGCTCGAATGAGAGCGTCCTGAAGATATGATGGATGCATAGATTCAAGACGGGTATTTACTGGTGGATTTAACCCAGCACAAAATTTTGACACTTGCTGTGTCATGTCCATCTGTGGTGCATACTTAAGAAGTGAGACAAATTTAGAGTATAATGCGTTAAGAGTGAGTCCCAGCTGTTTTAGCTCGTAGAACTCATTCATTTTTTGCGTGTGATATGCCGGTGGTAAGTATCTTCCCTGCACGGCTTTCTTCAACTTCTCCTAGGTAACGGATCCTTCCGCGATCCCTTGATCTCTGCACCATTGCTTCCACCAAAGCCTGGCTTCGCCGATGAGCTTCAGCTTGGCGAGCATAGCCTGGTTGGTGGGTGCAGTACCGGCTGCTTCAAAGTAATCCTCCATGGATTCAATCCAAATTTCAGCATCTGCTTGGATGGACTTGCCTCTCCCGTCAAATTCGGGCGGCTTAATCTGCTTGAGAAGAAACTTCTTCTCCTGGATTACAACAGTACTTGATGTAGGAGGCAAACGGGGAATCTGTACCTGGGGTTGTGCCTGGATAAAGGTTTCTTAATGTTATTACTCGTTAATCGTTACGATTTATATTTCATCTCCATTTCAGCTACTATCAACCAAGCAATCTAACCACTTAACTTCTTATCAATTCTCTTGAACAATAAAGAAGTCTTATTGTATTTATATGGGCATAGCCTTTTCGGAATACAACATTTCTTGCGATGATAAGCCAATTGTTTACATTTAGTTTGGGGAGAATAATGTTGTATTACATTTATCTACAGGAACTGGATAATAGTATGGTTTCGGGTCATGGATCTTCAGGAATCGGTAAGTCATTGGAAGATCAGGGTATCCTTTCCTTTGGAATCCATTCTTCCAACCCTTTGTTGTTCAATAATGCAATATGCGGTTTATTCCTTCCATGCTTAATCGAAGTGTAGTATCATAATTCCGTTTTGTAAAGATGGGCATTAATTAATCTAATTAATGTATAAAGCCACTTGCTAGACATGCATAGAAATCTTATGCTCACTTTATTTTGTTCGTTTTATTGAAAGATACTAATGACCAAATTCCTCAATTATGATCTATTAGCCAAAGAATTTTCAATTGAAAAAACATGCATCCTTTTTTTTTCAAATGATCCATGCATAATTGCAAATATTATGATTTTAATCAAATTTAGGAAGAAGAACCTGGACTTGTGGTGAAATGTCCACATGGATGTTAGGAGATGATCCTCCTGCGGTTGTGCCTTGTGCCTTCTTAGGAGCCATTGTGAATTTGGCCTTTCCGCCTTGGATGCAAATTTATGATGTTGGCCGTCTCCTTTGCACACAAAACTCCCTTTGTGATTTCACCGTCCTTTAGAATTGAACCTTAGAAATGGAACTTATTAATTTCTCCTTCCTTTCGTAGAAGCTCCGGGGCGCAAATTGTCTACACGGGGAAGGGATTTAGCACTCAGGCTAATTGGGAGATTGTAGGAAATCCAAGGGGGAAAAAGGCTTGACGAGGCTTTTTAAAGGCCTCGGATAGGACTCCAGGAGGAAAAGGGTACTTAACTGGACTTTAGCAGATTGAAAAAGGGGCAAAGGGTATAAAAGACCTTAAAAATGGATATTTCCATGGAGGGGGGAAGAAACCCACATGAATTGGGTTTAAATCTTGAGGAGGGGAAAAGTGGTTATAGGAACTTTTCGAGAGTAAGGTTTAATAAAGCCACGGGAAGGGGGCTTAATGGCCTTTTACAAGATTGGCTGGGAGCCCACGGGAAAAGGGGGCAAGCAAGGTGTGTAAAAGACCTTCTAAAGGAAGGTTTTAAGGAACCACATGAAGGGGGGATTCCTAGGAGGCTTTAGAAGCTTCCTAAGAAGCTTCTAGAGCTTCTGGAGACTGTGGAAGCCTATGTGGATAAGGGGATGGAGGCATAGGTGGAATTTGATGGCGGTAGCGGCAGCGTCCTGCTCGACAGCAGCTAGCGATCATCAGCGTCTTCTTCTCTCCGCGGCGGCGTCCGTCACGATAATTATCGCCTCCTTCTCTTTGTGAGTCGACAACAGTGTGATGGCTCCTACTCCTCCTCCTTCCCTCCATGACCACCCCCCTACAAGGTTTATATAGGTGAGGGGAGGGGATCCTCCCTCCCCCACGTGGCATCATGCATGCCTTCGCCCCCTCCATAGCATCTAGCAAGGATGCTTATTCATCCCGCCTTCCCTCCCTCTCCCCCAGCACGACAGTGCTGGGGGAAGGAGGGAATAGTTAATTTTTTTTTTCATAATTTCAAATTATAACCTCCTACAAGGGGAGTTTCATGTGAAGAATGCGAAAGGAATTTGGAAATATTACAAGTATGGCTTGAATATGTTGTCCAAGTATGGTATGACAGCATGCAAACCGCTTTCAGTCCCGTTGGAGAAGAATGTAAAGTTGAGTGCTGATGTTGGGGATGAGATAGAAGACCCTACTATGTTCAGGAGGATAGTGGGGAGTTTGATCTACATGACCATTACAAGGCCATACTTGAGCTACGCTGTTGGTCTTGTGAGTCAGTTTATGCAAGTACCTAGAAAGCCACATTTGGATGCAGTCAGACGTATATTGAGATATGTGAAGTCCACATTACATTACAGACTTTTCTATGAGGCAGGTACAGATGTATAGGTGTTTGGATACACAAATGCAGATTGGGCTGGTAGTACGTCTGATAGAAGATCTACCAGCGGATACATGTTCTCTCTTGGTAGTGCATCAGTTACTTGGAGTAGCAAAAAGCAATCTACACTTGCTTTGTCGAGTACAGAAGAGGCTGAGTATAGAGGTGCTGCTGCTACAGCATGTGAGGTAGTATGGATGCAAAAGTTATTGGCTGATTTAGATGTGCAGGTGGAAGGTCCAGTTGTCATTTATTGTGACAACATGAGCGGTATACAGTTGGCTAGGAACCCTGTGTTCCATGCCAAGACAAAACATATTGAGGTATACTACCACTTTGTGAGAGAGAAGGTACTAGGAGGTGAGATTGACTTGGTGTATGTCAGCACACAGGATCAGATAGCTGACATCTTCATGAAGGCATTGGGTACAGAGAAGCTTCAAAAGTTTCAAAGCTTACTTGGAGTTGTAGAGATGCAATTGAGCTTGAGAGGGAGTGTTGAGATGACAAGCTCAACACATGCGGACATTAATGATGGACCGCCTAGTTAGATGGGTCCACACGTCTACACTTAGCATGTCGGTGGTCATTATGACTCTCACATGGCCACTGACTCATTACTTATTATATTTAGGTTGTTACACCTATTTACAACTGGCATAGTTATAGCACTAGTCGACTAGTGTAGTCGGTTATGCATTGTTTGACTTAGTAGGCCACTTTCGTTTATGTTGTATCTTATCTATACTTTGTGTACATTGTAAAGTGTTTGGAAGAAGAAGAAGAAACCGGCAAGAAAACGTTTTGGCCTCCATCTCTCTTCTTATCTCTTGAGTGAGCTTCTCCTTGTGCATTCTGTGTGTGTTCGGCGCAGCATCTTGAGCAAGTCCCCCCACCATGAGATTTTTGACAATCCAATTCACCTCTTGTCTAGGAAGCGGAAGAAAAGATCAACATGCTGCAATGAAGAAGTTTTACACTGGAAGTCCCTCACTCTCACTCTCACTCTTGTAAAGATACGAGATCTAGGACATGGCAGTGAGTTATGGTGGATGGAAAGAGAAGTGTGCACTCATGATGGAGAAGACAAAGACACTGGTTGTTACACAAGTGAATTAGGTTCCAAGATTGAGACTTGGACTCATAAACAAAATCTTGTGTATGTGGACAATGACACTGACACTTTACTGAAAAGAAAAGAGTACTATCATTACATTAAGAAAAGGAAGCAAGTACAATGCTTTATAGGAAAGTAGGAAACTACAATAGGCACCATTGTGCATATGGGATAGGTTAGCCTGCATGTCCTTGGCCTTGAAGCTCCATACAAAGAGGCTGTCAATGAGTGTGATTGCTGAATCTCAACACCCCTCCTCAATCAGAACTAGAAAGGCACAAAGTGTGTAGAGGCTATAATGAGAACCACCTGCAAAGTGTGGGCACACCACAAACATGGTAGACACCAGAGGCTGTCGCAGAAAAAGCTAAGTGTGGGCACCAAAACATGATGGACATCCAGAGGCTGTAACAGGGGCCTCACAAAGTGTACAGGGACTGTAATGCCAAGTTACATAAGGAGTTTACAAAGCTTATGGCAAGAAGCATTAGGGCAAGGAGATACAAGGCTTTTAAAACAGTCTATCAGAGTAATGAGAGTAGAAGGACTGATGATTCTTGTCCTTATGATCTTGGTGGTCTTCATCTTCATCTTCATCTTCATATTTTGATCCATGGTCTTCTTCTTCTTTCACAGCTACAAGATAGGCCTTTTGGGACCTCTTTCTAGCATGACAGAACTTCTCAGTGTGTCCGGTCCTTTTGCAAAAGTCACAGAAGAGTGGTTCCTTTTTACCTTTGTATCTGTTGTTTACATATAACATTTGTTCATACTTTGAAGTGCTAGGCTCTTCTTTTCTTTTAAGTTTCTTTTCTTCCTCTAGTAGAGAGGCTTTAATATCAACAAGTTGAGGATCAGGTATATTGGTTAGAGTGGTTGATACATTATCATAGGTAGGAGGCAAACTTTTTAACAAGACACCAATACAAACATCTTCATCCATTTTTAGCTTTATTCCTGCAAGTTGAGTAAGCAAGCTTTCCATGTAGTTCAGATGGGATGCCAGGGATGTATGAGGCTTCATATCAAGTCGAAAAAATTCAATTAATAGGCCATACTTAGACGACTTTGACTGTGCACCAAATAAGGTATCCAAGTTATCCTAAGTGTCATGGGATGTGTCATAGGCATCCACATGATGGATGTAGCTCTCATCCAATTCCAGTTTGATGATGGCTTGTGCCTTGTCATCATTCTTCTGCCAAGTAACTGCAAGGTCCGCATCTCGAGGTTTCTTCTCTTTGCCATTTGTGATGGCCCAAAGACCCTTTTTCATCAGGATGAGCTTGATGTGGGTTTGCCAGGTGTGAAACTCGACTCCTTTGAATCGAGCATTTGGAGAGTCTTTTCCCATGTTGAGGTTGCAAGATCAGCAGCAAATCAACTCCAGAATTTTGTGATTTTATTAGTGGAAGAGCAGATTACAATGTGTCAAGAGACACAGGTAATGACAGTGTGAAAACACACTATGTCTGTGTTGATGTTGATGTTGATGAGCTTGATTCTTCTTGTTCGGGATCGTTTGGTCGTTCTTTAATCTTCTCAGGTCCTTCCCCTCCTTGATTTGGTGCTGGGACAGTGGATTAGAGTGGGCTTTAGCTTGGTAAAGTGTCAGGAGTGAGAAAATGAGAGAAAAAAAGAGCTTGGGAGATTTTGGATATGGTGGAATTAGGGTTTTTGAGACAGGGGCCTGGTTTTTTTCAGATTGCAGGAGTTGTAGTTGATCATTGTCAAAACTTTTTACATGTCTAGGAAGCTTATGTCAAGGGCTATCAAAACCCCATGGAAATCGTCTAGATTGCGGGCAGTATGGCACGCGCAGGGAGCTCGAACAGAAACGGCGCAGATCTGGACAACGATGACAAATTTTTGCAATGCCAGGGCTGTCAGTTGCCAATGTGCCTCTGTGATGTGCCAGGGAGAAGCGCAGGGAGTAGGAGAACAATCCCCTAGAAGGAATCAGGAGCTGAAGTGGCCTGATTGAGGAGTTATGGAAGCTCCAAGTGAGGTAGGTCCTGTTTGGCTATGGCAGACATAGGGCAGAGATTGAGAATTTTCACAATGCTGGAGCTATGCTTGCCCAAAGTCAGTGATTGATGTGTCAAGAAGAAGCTCTGGAAGCAGGGGAATACTTTCCCAGAAGGAAACTCCAGGAGGTTTGGCCTATGGAGTGAGATATAAGAGCTTGAAGCAGGTTTGGCTATGGCTGCCAAACAGGGCAGTGAGAAAAAAAGAGTAGAAGATGAGGTCTTGAGCTGTACTGAGCTCAAGCTGAGCTAGATGAAAGTGAAATGGAGCTAAAGGAGTAGTGCCATGCCCGTCTGTGCTTTGATACCATGTAAAGATACGGGATCTAGGACATGGCAGTGAGTTATGGTGGATGGAAAGAGAAGTGTGTACTCATGATGGAGAAGACAAAGACACTGGTTGTTACACAAGTGAATTAGGTTCCAAGATTGAGACTTGGACTCATAAACACAATCTTGTGTATGTGGACAATGACACTGACACTTCACTGAAAAGAAAAGAGTACTATCATTACATTAAGAAAAGGAAGCAAGTACAATGCTTTATAGGAAAGTAGGAAACTGTAGTAGGCACCACTATGCATATAGGATAGGTTAGCTTGCATGTCCTTGGCCCTGAAGCTCCATACAAAGAGGCTGTCAATAAGTGTGATTGCTGAATCTCAACAACTCTCACTCTCACTCTCACTCTCCCTGACTCTTAAGATGAAGCACAAGAAGATAGAGTATAAACAAGAAAGAGAAAGAGAGCTCTTTAGTTTGCAAAGCACAAGAATGAGCTTTATCCATTCACTTTTTGGCTTCTATACATGGGGCTTTGAATTTGAGCTTCCACTCAAGCTAGGTATCCATTCCTCGTTTTTGCTTATTGGTTGGTCTTTCCACTTAGTGCATACATATTTAGATTACACTAGTCAACACAAAAGTGGATGAAAGCTAGTGATTGCACCCTTGTCGAGCCATGGGTCTTTCTTTCCAATTAAAATTTTAGGACTTGCACAATTGCTATGTTAGCTCTAAAAAAATTTAATACAAATAATTACATGAATAGAGACATTGACTGAAAATTTTTGTATGCCTTTCACCTTTGTCAAATTTATGGTTCTCTTTGCTTTTGTACCTTTGTTTGCCTTTTGTAGTTCCACCATTCTTCTATTACTATTTCTATTTTACAATCAACATTACCCCCTCCTAGTCAAGGGTCAGCCCCATGGCACTCTTTGTCAAAGGTGCTTGAACTTGCACCAAAGATGAGTGTTGGAGACAATGGATTGACCACCTTGAGGAGAACATTGGTTGTTGTTGGAGCATGCTCTAGGTGTTGGTGTTGCTTTGGATGTTAGATGTCAAGTAGGATGTGGTAGTTGGGCTCTTAAGATTGGATCATTTGTTACTAGACTGGTTGGATTTGAATAGAATGGCTGAAGTTGGTGACCGTAGAGGATGTTATTTTAAGATAGAAAATGCAATCTATCAAATTTGCTTATATCTACAAGGGAAAACCTCTTGTGCTTTCTCCCAGTTTACTTTGCATGCACATGACATATTGAGGGATTGGAAGATGGTCAACTCTATGCAAGTTGAAGTATTATCCCACCCTTGAGAATCCAATCCATATATAGGTTATGGTATAATTACTATGTGAGTGTATGTGCTTATGTATGCTATTACATATTTACAAGATAACTTTATGACATTCATTTGTTGATATTTACAAGACTTGTATGTTAGATGAGGTCTATGTGATTGGATGGCCAAAAGGTGACTGTTGTGGGTCTAGCCTTTGGGTTAGACAAAGTAGTTAAAGCTGATAGTAACCTGAGGTATACCGCATCGAGTTGTGGTGTAAGGAAGTTATCATGGACCCCTATTTTGGATTCAAGGGTCGTGGGAGTAGGTCTTGACTAGGGGTGGGATATATTCCTTGGAATAATCCTTGGCCAACTAGTGGAGGTGCACATGGAAGGTCAATAGACACATGTGCACATAGAAGGCCAACAGATACATGTGCACATGGAAGGTCAACAAATACATGTGCATATGGAAGGTCAATAAACACATGTGCATATAGAAGGTCAGCAGAACACATGTGCACATGGAAGGTCAATAGACACATTTGCATATGGAAGGCCATTCATCATGACCCCCTTCACATACTATAAAGGGTAGACCCCTTCACAGCTTTTATGATCCATCCTTTTCCCCAATCAGAGTTATTCCATCTAGCCTTAAGCTCTTCACCTATCTTCGGTTTAGATCGCCATCTAAGATTCACATTAGAAGCGCATGGGTGGACAAAGCCATCTTTGTATTGGCTTATTTGGAGTTAAAGAAATTATTATTCTCCTCTTATCTGACGTGTAATCTCTTTCTCTATCTCTTGCTCAAATTCTATTTGTTGTACTATGTGATTTTTTGCATGGTATTGGAGCTCAGGGGACTGTAGGGATCAAAGAGTACACAAGAGGCAAAGGCTTCAATAGCAAGGAGGAGCAATGTTGACTCTTGCAAACAGTTTTGGCAGATTAGGAAGTAGTTCTAGAGGTGGTGTTGTTGTACTAACTATTCAAACATTGAGGATTCATCCACCAACCTTCAACGAAGGCAAGTTAGATGGTACAAACTATACTTTGTGGAAGTTTAAAATCACTACAATCCTCGATTCTTATGAGCTCCTGAAGATGGTGCTGGGGACTGACCTAGAACCACAATCAACCCCCAACCGATCAAATTCAAGTATGATGATTCCTATAAATGTAGATCTTCTATGAGCTTGGAAATGAAGGAACACAGATTCACTGTGTACCTTAGTTACAAGCTGTTCTGATAGTGCTTTTAGTTTGATTCAACATACAACCAAGGCATTAGAAGCATGGACTATACTAAGAAGTCAGTACAAAACATGAAATGAAATAAGGATTCAAAACCTAGAGAATCAACTAGTAGTAGAGAAGTTTTCTAAAGGAGAGACGACTGAAGCATTCATCACACGGATTAAGAATTTTTGCAACTAAATGGATAGTGTTGGGATACAAAATACTAGCAAGGAGCTATCTTGGAGGGGTCTTCAAATTTATCCACCAAAGTTTGATGGATTGGTAATTTCCCTTAATACTTAGGTGAGGTCTCAAGCTTTGACTTTTGATAGGAGTTTTGTGTATTATTAATGGAGAAGGAGTTGAGGATGAAATCTCGAGAAGGAAGCATCATGGAGATATTGCATTCTCCTCCAGTGCAAAGGGCAAAGGTGGCACCTCCACCAAAAATGATGGTGACAAAAAGAAGAACGGTGGTAAGAAGAAATTTCAAGGAGAGTGTCTCTACAATAAGAAGAAGAACATGCCATTGCAAATTGTCGTGTCAAGAAGGCAGATGAAAAGAATGGTACCCTTAAAAGTAAGGGGAAGGAGACAGCCAACACGTCAAAAGCAGAACTGAAGTTATCTCTGGAAACCATCAAGGAAGTGTGTTTCTCGGCACAATAATAATCTACTAATGATTCATGGTTGTTGAATAGCAGTCCATCCTATCAAATGATCAACAAGAAAGATCTATATAGTTCTATGCAGCCTCTACAAGAATCCATTACTATGACAGTTGGAAACAATACAAAATGCCATGCTATATGGGCACATGTACTATTTCCCTTGTTGTTGTTCAAATGGTGAAGTCAAAAAGCTTTCAAATGTGTTGTATATTTCAAAAATTAGAAGAAATTTGTTATCAATTGCTACCATAAGTGATCTTGATCATGAAGTGAGATTCAATAAGACATGTGCAAAAATTCTTGATAGTGTTGGTAAAGCTATTGGAAAAGGAGAAAGGAGGAATAACTTATTTGAGCTAAGTGCTCTTATAGCCACCACTGGAGTAGGCACAAGTAAGCTTTGGCATGAAAGGTTTGGACACATTGGATTTGTAGTTTTGAAGGAGATGCATACGCAAGGTAATGTTGCTCACCTATCTGTAGCTAATGAATTGAAGGATCCATGTGAAGCTTGTACGACGTGCAAGCAACATAGAAAGGCATTTCCACAAGAAAGCAAGAATAGAGCAAATGCTCCTCTAGATTTGGTACATGCTACTTGTGCAATAAGTTGCCTATACAAGCCTTGAGATAATCTTCTTATTTCATGTTGATAATCAATGACTATCCTAAGAAGATGTAGGTGTACTTCCTTCATGAGATAAGGCTCAAGCTTTTGGTAAGTTTAAGGAATGACTAAAACTTATTTAGAATAAAACATGGAAGAGTGTGAAGAAATTTAGAACAAATGGTGGTCATGAGTTCAACTCAAAGGAGTTTGAAGTCTTTTGTAAGAGCAAAGGGATCAAGCATCAATTGACGATAGCTCATACACCTCAAAAGAACAATGTTGTGAAACACAAGTTTTGCACCATTGTGGATATGGCAAGGTGCATGCTAAAAGGAAAGGGATCACCAAACTATTTCTGGGCCGAAGTTATAAATACTGTAGTCTACATTCTCAATCAAAGCTACACAAAGGCTCTCAAGGAAAAAACATCTCATGAGGCTTACATTAGTAAGAAACCATCTGTCTCACATTTCAAAACTTTTGGATGCAAATGCTATGCACATGTTCTTGATAAGAAAAGAAACAAGTTAAAACCAAAAAGCAAAAAATGTATCTTCTTCGGTTATAGTGATGAGAAAAAGGTTTACAAATTGTATGACCAAGAGGTAAAGGAGATCATAGAAAGCTGTGATGTGGTGTTCAAGGAGCAGCCACATACAATGGATGAGGAGAAGGCGAGTTCTTCTACTTTACCATCAAGTGAAGAAGTAGTCCACTATGAACCTATCCCAAGAGCTACCCTTGTCCTTAGGGAGGAGGAAGAATCATCTTTGGATGATGAAGAGAAAGTTCACCAACCTGACATCACACCACCAAAAAAGGCATTGCCATGATAGGTGAACCAACTCTATAACCAAAATAATCCTATGCTCACATTTGTTGATGAGAAGGAAAATGGACCAAGGAGGTCTCAAAGAATAGAGGAGCAAAGAAGGGCTTCTACTTACATAGTCAATATGGCCTTGATGACTAAGATTATGAGAGAAGTAAAGGAACAACTGACTTGGAAGAGGCACTTAAAGCTCCAGCATGGAAGGTAGCTATGTAAGATGAGTATGACAACTTAATGAAGAATGACACTTAGGAGCTAGTGGATCAGCCACCAAAGAGAAAGATTATTGGCATCGAGTGGGTCTAGAAGGTCAACTAGAAGGTTGATGGAACCTTAGTGTAGAGGGAGCTCACCACTCTACAACCAAGACCCATGGCGCTTATCCCTTCAAGCGTTTCAAACGAGCACCTATGGCTATCTCTCACCAAGCCAACACACCTTTGATTCTACTGGGGTGTAGTGAGCTTACTTCGATGCCCAAATGAGTTGCCTTCTCCCTCAAGCACACTGGTAGCTCCACAATTCGTGATGCAAGCTGAAGCATCCTCAAGCCTCCATCTCTAAGCTCCATCCTCCATAGCCACGCGTGAGATAAGAGAAGAGAAGAAGAAGAGAGGAGAAGATGGAGAGATTCACCTCCAAGATCCCTCACCCTCACACACACGCTCCCTCACTCCCTCACACTCCCTCTCTCAAGCACACACAAGCAAGCAAAGAGAAGAGAGGAAGAGAAGAAGACGAGTCCACTTTTTCCACACACCAAAGAATGAGCTTCTCTATTCACTTTTTTGCTTTTATACATAACCCTAAATCCCTTTTAGGCGATCATCCCTTTTTTACATGACCAGCAATTATGGAAAGGTTCTCTTTTCCATTTACTTCTATTTGCCTTTTCTCTTTACTTATGCCCGCCTACCTTTTACAATTTGCATAGGAGGGAGCGTGGCACTCTTTTACAACATTTTTAGGGGCACCTTGCATTTAAAAATGCACTTTTGCCTTTGATTTAATTTTTAAGGCATCCTTGCACTTTCGACTGTTTCCCTTCTTCTTTCGTTGTGTTTGATTTCCTTTTGGGCCACCTTTTTTAGGTCTTGACTTGCACATTTCCACTTTTTTGCCTTCTTCTTGTGCTGAGGTTAACATTATCCCACTCCTAGCCTACTGCTAGTCCCATGGCACTAATGGGTAGTAGTTGGAAGGTGGGATGGGTGTAGTAACATGGATTTTTGAGTTTGTATACAAGCCCTTGTGGGGGATGGTGTTAGATGGATTGGCCCTTGAAATTGAAAATGGTGTGGGGCTTGGTTCCTCGCGCTGATGGTGATGGTGGGTGGATCTGTCCTTGAAATTGATGATGGTGTTAGATGGATTCCCCTTCTAGATGATTGCAAGTTCCATGACACTTGTGGGACTTTGATGATGAGGGCTTGGTGCTTGGAAGGGTGGTTGCTAAGGTGATGATGGGCCTTGTGTGGGTGGGTACTAGGTGAGAAGCTTGGCCTTGTGTTATTGGAGGCTGAGGATATGTTGCATGGATGGCAGGGCCTCCGATGTTGGTGGTTTGTGTTAGAAGTAAAGCTCTCCCGTCTGTCCGTCTTTATGTATGACCGACATATGTGGACAGCTAGTGTGCAGCTATCTGCATGTGACTACATTGAATAAGTCAGTTTAGCTAGTCGGTGACCTGACTAGAGTAAGTTAGTGAGTTAGTCAGTCTCGTTACACTTACACTAGGTTACTCTTTGTAGTGTGGGTATTACTCTAGTGTTGAATAATGAAAGTGAAGTAGAAGAACCTGAATCTGTTAGCTCCATCCTTGTCTCTCTCTCCCCTCTTTCAACATGGTATCAGAGCGGGACTTGGTGGACTCCGTGAAGCTGGAGGAAGTGAAGAGGACATGACTTAGGTTTTTCCCTGCATTAAACAAGCTGCCATTGTGGGCTGCAGGTGAGCATTTGTTCATTGCATACTCCAGGGTGAAGGTCAGTGCTTGTGCCTTGTTGGGAGCCTTGAGGAGGCCAAGAAGACCACATCAGAGTGTGTATCACTCACTACCATTATCATCATCTTCAGAAGCATGCTGAAATCTAGGTTTGCAGGTAGCGTGAACTGCGCCTGTTTGCTGTCATCATTTGTTGGGTTGCACTTCATCAAATGCTAGTGTCTTTGGTCATCAAATTCTTGGTTATGTCATGTATGAAGTGCTTTGAGATTGCAAGAAGCAAATGCTTGACTTTGAGCTCTGACATGAGCTGAGATCAGAGTGGGTAGATCTAAAAAAAAAAGGCTTGCACTGCTGTATACATAGCATACATGGTATATGCAACACATTGAAGAGATTTGGAAGCTCTCTGACAAGCCCAAAAGCACTCTTGGAGCATAGGTATATGCTGGAGGTCATATGTACCTGTTGTGATCCATTGCAAGCTGATTTTGGTAACTAAAATACTCAGATGTGGAGCATTTCAGACAGGCTGAAAACTGTCATTTAACATGGATAGCAAGCATTTTTTCTTTATTGAAGCATAGTGTGACATTTGGTGACATCTATGAGATGTATGTATTGACATATGTATGTCAGAATGTTCATGGGTTGAGAAAAGCATTAAGTGCTACTGAATGCTGAAATTTTTAGAGCTAAAGAAAATGCAATCTTGTTTTTTTGACTGAATACAAATTGCAGAAGTAATGTATGACTTTGCTCATTAGAGACAGACAGTCTATGGTCACTACATAGTCATGCATTGACCTTGTCATACTGGAGCAAATGTATGGTTTGGTTTGAAGACACTTTGAAGCGGTTTGAAGCTGGTTATGTTGGTTTTCGGTTGACTGCAACCTGCAAACAAAGCTATTGACACTTGTACTTGCTGATTATGCACTATTTCGTGCTTCTATGCTCATGTCTGGAGTGACATATGTACTTGCAGTCATCTGAGAAGACTTGGGACATATATGACATGTGTGCATGTTGTTTTTGGCATTGAAAGTGCTACTGTTAATCACAGTTTATAGGTTTAGACTGCATGTTTTTAGACCCTGGCAGTGGATTTGCAGGAGTTCAATCTGAAGCAAGTACATGACATATGTATTGATAGTTATTTCTACGAGCTGGACCACTTGATTGTGGACTATTTTGGGCTGATACTGGGCTGAAATTTACTATTTTTTACTACAATTAATTGCAAAAAATTGTCATAAACTGTAATGGACTAAACTTAGTCAGTCGGACTTATTGACTTGCAGGGAGTCAGGCATTTGACATACAGTCTGTTGCATCATGGCTAATGCACATGGGACTGATAATATCACGCAAATAGTTGGAGAAAATCTAGACAACAAAAACTTTGCATTATGGAAATTCAGAATGAAAATTTTTTTGGTTGACAGAGGATATTGGGACTTATGCACAGGAGATGAAGCACCTCCTGAATTGCCTGAAGCAAATGCAACAAATGAACAGAAGAGAGCTCACAGGTTATGGACTAAAAGAGCATGTAAGGTACTGCATTGGTTTTCACTATGTATATATGATGCTATGGCTATTCAAATCACTGGCTGTGATTCTCCGAAGGATGCTTGGGATATACTGATGAGAAATTATGGAACCATGACACATGCACGAAAGATCCAGTTGAAACAGTAGTTCAATAATATGTTTAGAAATGGCAGGAGCATCCAGGTGTATACCACAGAGATCAAGACCATAGTTGATCAGTTAGCTACAATTGGTTCAAGGGTATCAGAAGATGATATGATTGCTGTTGCATTGAATAGTTTAGGGAAAGAATACAAAGCATTTAACACTTCCATCTTAGTTAGAGCAGATCCCCCTTACTGGGAAGAATTGTTTGCGTTGTTGCTGCATGAGGAGGTCAAACTTGGCCTAAATATAGGTTCCAGTGCCTCTCAGAGCAGAGACACCGTGTTATACTCTAGCCATCGTGGTAGAGGAGGCAGAGGCCGTGGTTCATATCGAGGTCATGGCGACACTCGTAATGCCTATGGATAGCAGCAGAGCAGCAGGGAAATTGGCATGGTGCCAATACACAGGGCCAGCCGAGGATCTGGTGGTTTTAGAGGTAAGGGGAGATCACCTCGAGGAAGAGGAGGTGGATCTGGATCTTGACAGTCTTCAGATCAGTCCAACAGGGACAAAGATTGCCATTATTGTGGCAGGTATGGGCACATAGCGAAGGAATGTTACAAGAAGCAGAATGACATGAAGGCAAAAGGGAAACAACATGGGCATTATGCATCCTCTAGTGGTGGTCAGGATGATCAAGTTGATAGACTCTTTGCCATGTAGCATGTGTCCAAGACTACGTAAAGGTAGAACAGAGATGACAGGTGGTACATTGACTCTGGTGCGTCAAACCACATGACTCCGCATGGAGAGTGGTTTGATGAGATGGTTGCAGATACACATGGTCATGTATGTACTGGGGATGATACCCAACATGACATAAAGCATAAAGGGATTGTTCCATTGATGATGCCTGAAGGGATGGTAGGATGTTTACTTTGGAAGCGACCATTCCTGAACTTAAAGTAGCTATGTTTGCTCATGATGAGAGTGCCATCAGAGATGTAGAGATTTGGCACAAGAGAATTGGACATGTAAATGTACAGAAGTTGAAATCCATGCAGTAGAAGGCAGTCGTACTTGGATTACCAAAATTCAAGTATAATGACTTTGGGCATGTGTGTCTTGCATGTCAGTTTGGGAAGCAGGCACAATTTCCTTTCATGAGACATGTACAAAACAACACTAGGCCTTTACAGTTGGTGCACTCTAATGTCTGGGGGCGTCGCATAATGCATCTTTTGGAGGTGCACGGTACTATGTCTCATTTATTGATGATTTCAACAAGTACACTTGGCTGTACATTTTGAAGCATAAAGATGAGGTATTTGAAGTCTTTAGAGACTTTAAAAAACATGCTGAAAATGAACTTGGCTGCTACATATCATGCTTGAGATCAGATGGAGGAGATGAATATGTATCCAAAGAATTTGACAGATATCTTGCCAAGTATGGGATCAAAAGGCAGCTCACATGTAGCTATACACTGCAGCAGAAGGATGTTGCAGAACGGAAGAACAGAGTCTTAATGAAGTCAGCAAGAGCTATGCTAAATGAGAAGTGTTTGCCTAATGCCTATTGGGCTGAAGCAGTAATGACTGCAGTTTATGTGCTGAATCGCACTTCTCCAGCAGGAATACATGTAGTCACCCCTTATGAGAAACTGTATGGTCATAGACCTGACATCAGGCACTTGAAAGTCTTTGGATGTATTGCGTATGTGCATATACCGGATGAGAAGAGGAAGAAATTGGATCCTAAAGCAGTGAAGAGTGTATTTTCGGGATATGCATAGGAACGGAAAGCATACAAGTGTTATGTACCTTCTATGCATGAGACACTCATCAACAGAGATGTAGTATTTGATGAGTTAGCATCGTGGTATGGGAATCCGATTGTGGTGCCTACTAATGGAGCACCTAGTATGAATCATGCTGAAAATACTCCTGCAGAGAGTACTTCTATGAGTGGTCAAATAGCAGATGTATCTTTCGCAGTGAGTCCTTGGTCAGGATGCTTACGGAACCGTAATTCTACGTCCACTAACACGGAGATGTCAGTGAGGGGGAGAAATGACAAGGGAAAAGGAAAAGAAAAGGTTTTTGAGGATGTGATAGGACCACTCAAAGCAGGCTATGAGTCATCGAGCAGTGATAGCTTAGACAACGAACTTGGGATTTTGTTTGTTATGACGCCAGGTGCTAGGTAGAGCCGTTATGTGCTGCCTCATGAGAGGCAAGCTCAGAGTGAGCCACAGCTCAGGAGATCAGAGAGGATCAGGAGACCTATTGACAGGTTTATGTACACTGGTTATGCTGCAAAGCACTATGCTTACATGACAAAAGTGATGGAGATCAAAGAACCAGGTACAGTAAAGGATGAAAATTGGTGCAATGCTATGAACGAAGAGATGAATGCCTTGGCTGAAAATCAGACTTGGGATCTGATGCCACTGCGCTTGATGGGAAAAAGACCATTGGCTACAAATGGGTCTATAAAATCAAATGTAAGTCTGATGGCAGTGTGGAAAGATACAAAGCCAGGCTGGTTGCTAAAAGATATGCTCAATAGTATGGATTAGATTATGATGAAACATTCAGCCCGGTTGCAAAGATGGCAACCATACGTACAGTAATTGCCTTGGCTACTGCAAAAGGCTGGAAATTGCAGTAGATGGATGTCAAGAATGCATTCCTCAACGGTGATTTAGCAGAGGATGTATATATGGTTCAACCGGAAGGGTATGAGCACCCTGATTTTCAGCATTATGTGTGCAGGCTGAAAAAGGCACTGTATGGGCTGAAGCAGGCTCCGAGAGCGTGGCATGCTAGGATCATCAGCTACTTTGCAGAGCCTTGGATTTGTTGTTGGCAGGGCTGATCATAGCTTGTTCACAAAGAAGACTGATAGTGGCTTGGTAGTGCTGGTCATATATGTTGATGACCTGATAATTATTGGAGATGATGACATGGGAATTCATCAATGCAATGAAGATGTTGAAATTTGAATTTGACATGAAAGATCTAGGAGATCTGAAGTATTTCTTGGGTATTGAGGTTGTACCAGCTGAAAATGGTTTATGGCTGATGCAAAAGTACTATGCCATGGAAATGCTTAAGAAGTATGGCATAGCTGAATGCAAACCACTGGATATACCTCTGGATCAGAATGTAAAGCTAGACATGAACACTGGGGCTGAAGTTGAAGATGTGACTATGTACAGGCAGATGGTTGGCAGTCTGATTTACTTAACCATCACTAGGCCTGAGTTGAGCTATGTTGTAGGGCTGATAAGCCAGTTTATGCAGAAGCCGAGGAAGCCGCACTTGGATGCAGTTAGATGAATCATGAGGTATGTTAAGTCCACTATAGACTATGGGCTGTTCTATGTCAAAGATAAGCCCTTGACACTGATTGGTACCCAGATGCAGATTGGGCAGGATGCTCATTTGACAGACGGTCTACGAGTGGCTATGCTTTTGGCTTTGATAGCGGCATGATCAACAGGAGCAGCAAGAGGCAGCCTATGGTTTCTTTATCCAGTACTGAGGCTGAGTACAGGGGAGCTTCATTGGCAGCATGTGAGATTGCATGGCTGCTCAAGCTTATGGCTTACTTGGATATATAGGTTGATGCTCCAGTGACACTGTTATGCGACAATCTCAGTAGTGTACTCCTGGCCATGAATCCAGTTTACCATGCTAGGACAAAACACATAGAGGTACACTACCACTTCATTTGAGAGATGGTTCTTGCAGGAAAGGTTGATCTCATGCATGTGAGGACTGATGAGCAAGTTGCAGATACTTTACCAAGTCTCTGGGTAAAGATAAGTTTTGTGGTTTTAGACAGCTAGTTGGTGTGCAGATGCTGTCTTGAGCTTGAGGGGGAGTGTTAGAAGTCAAGCTCTCCTGTCTGTCCGTCTTTATGTATGACCGACATCTGTGACAACTAGTGTGCAACTGTCTGCATGTGACTACATTGAATAAGTCGGTTTAGCTAGTCGGTGACCTGACTAGAGTGAGTTAGTCAGTCTAGTTACACTTACACTAGGTTACTCTTTGTAGTGTGGGTATTACTCTAGTGTTGAATAATGAAAGTGAAGTAGAAGAACCTGATGGTTCTCTGTTAGCTCCATCCCTATCTCTCTCTCCCCTCTTTCAACAGTTTGTAGTATCTGTCATTACCTAAAAGAGAAGAAGTGCACTACCTAGAGGGTTTGTCTACTGTACTATAAGGTGCATTGTGCTCATGTGGGTGGAACTGGGAGTTGGGTCTTACCACATGCAACAAGCTTGGGTGGTGTTCCACACTTGAGGACTTAGTTCATGCATAAGGGAGGTGTGGTGGGTGTGGCTTAGGGAGACAAGTCTACTAACCGTAGGCGAGTGTGACCTCCCTAGGTATGTTTTGCCCTTGGTGTGCCCTAAGCATATGTAATGGGGAAGTGGGCTAGGGGGTTAGGGACGGAACCGATTGACCAAAGCCATCAGATGCATCTAACTTGAGAACCCCTAGATGCAATGCTTGTGGCCTATGTGAAGTGAGGTAGTCTAATTACTTTGCTCATGAGATGCTTCTCTTTCCTCTTTGTTTTTTTTGAATTACATGGTCACGATGAGAGCTAGTCTTCATCACATCTGAGTGGGGTGGAGATGGGGAGTTGGCCTATCCTAACATGGAGAGGAGTGGTGGACAAAAATGGATGGCTATAGCTAGTGAAACGACTAACGTTCATGTCCTCAAGAAGGACCATGTAAAATGATGGGAGTAGAGCAGCACACAACATCAGTTGAGTCATGTCACAGCCATCTATTCCTCCATTAATGTGAATAAAGAGCAACGGAAGATGGTACTCTGGTGGTGCGAGGGGTTGCTTGAGGAGTGTCCTAAGTAATCTAATATAGTTACATGTTGTTATAAAGGCGGGGCCTGGGAAGGATGAGAATTCACCTAAGAAGTGGGCCATGGAGTCCCATAAATCTTGTTATGAGAAAGCGAGTGCTTCCTTGGGCTTTGTGGCGTTGACGTTGTCGTATTGGCAATGGATGTCAGGATCAAACTCTAATCCTACCCTCTGTGGCGTTGACATCCAGGCATCTACATTACCGTTCCAGAATCTTCTCCTCCATTTAGGTTGGGATTCATAGCCTTTCACTGTGTGGGGTATCTCCTCAACCTTATTTTCCCAATAGTTTGGAGATTCCATCCCCAATGCAGTTGGATTCTTCTCTCTTTTGGCGAGCCATTGGCCACCAAGCCTTCTTCCCATGGAGAACACTTCCTTTATCACTTCGGTGGATAGCACTCTGCTAAGGGCCACTGGGTATCAAAAACTAAAATCAAAGGGTTGTGATGGTTTTCCCACTACTCCCACACTGATAGCTCCATGTTCCAATTCATGGGTAAGCTGTCTTTCTTCAGTGGGATAGGAGGCTCTGGGATTGTAGGCGGTTGCGCCTTTGCTATTTTGCATTCTTGTTCAAGAATTCTAGCTCTTTTCTTTTTTTCCTCTTCTTTCCTTTGTGCTCTAGTATCTTGCTCTTTAGGGGGTTTTGGTTGTAGTGAGGGAGGTGGTGGAACCCACTCCTCATCTTGTTGTGCCCCATCATAGCTTGATCCTGCTTCTGCTTCCTGCGGCTATTCCTCTTGCTCCTGCGGTGTCAAGCTTGCTCTCAATAGATTTTCTCATTGAACTTGCCAAGTCAGATTGAGTATTATGTCTTGGATTTGGGAGCACAGCCCTTGTTTTATTGCATTGTGAGCTATTTCCAACTTTCTTTTAAGCGCATCAATTGCCTTCTCCTCTTTAGAGAGTGTGATGTTTAAGATTGTGTTGAGGAAGGCACGTTGCTAGGACTCTAGACTTGCTTGAGCGGTGTCTGCCCTGCTTTTTGCTAGTATTTTGCTTCCTTCTGTGAGGGCCAAATGGCTCACTAGGTCTTTCACTTTCTTCTCACTCTTGGTCTCCCATTTCTTTGCCTTCTTTTTCATTTCTTCCAAGCCCTCACTTTGCCTTTGTGACAAGGCCACTATCGCCATCTCCTGCCCCTTCCATTTCTGTTCCATTTCTTCTTCTCCTTTGTTAGGTGCTCAATCTCTCTTTCCAATCTCCTTTGTTATTCTATCCCCCTTTGCACTCTATACTCCACTTCTTCACTCTCTCTTTGGCATTCCTCTTGTTCTTGTGCTCTCTCTACCTCTAGTGCGGTGAGTTCTTCCATGCCCTCTTGGAGCCTTCTCATCTTCATTTCGAGCTTTGCTTGCTATAGGACCAAGAGCTTGTACTCCCTTTGCATTCCAACTAGCTCTTGGTTCTCTTCTTCTAGTCTTTTTCACTAGTGTTCCTCCTTATCTTCCTCGGCCTTGAGCTTTGCTTTTAGCTCCTTGATATCTTTTTGTTGCATGGCCACTTTGAGTGTCTTTTCAAGTTGGAAAGCAGTCGGCATTTCTCTTTCAGCTTCAGTAGTTGGCATTTCTCTTTCAGCTTCTAGCTCTTCCACAGTGGGTTTCTTCTCCTCCTTTGCTCTTTCCAATTGAGCGTAAAGCTCCTTGACATGCTCATCATGCTCAGTGTTGGGGGTAAAGGCGCCTCCACCGTGCCGCCCCGTGTATTACTACACTGACAGTGCCGCCCCGTGTATTACTACACTGACAGTGCCGCCCCGTGTATTACTACACTGACAGTACCCGCCACTGCACACTGTAGGTGGCGGGTGCCTGTCACGTCACTTTATTCTTTATTCTTTTAGTGACAGTTTGAATAAAGGAAGGCCCGGTCACACATTGTGACTATTGGAGTTCCCATTTCTTGTCTCTCTCTTTTCTTGCTCTTGCTCTCCCGCCATAGCTCGCGTGCAAGCTTCGATCCTTCTCACCTTTCAACTGGTATCAGAGCTTGGCATTCTCTTGCTCGAGCTCAACTCGGTGCTTCCTGACCTTCACATCGACTTGCTTCATGCATTGGATCTCCATCCCGGCAGCCATATCCGATCTCCCTGAGCTCCCGTCACTCCCTGGCTTCTCGAGCACCTTCCCAGCCTATTGAGGCACCTTCAAGGCATTGATACTGAGGTATTTGATCATTCTTTCAGGGTTTTATTTCAATCTACAGGTTGCAAATAGCAAGGGCAGCCATGGCTTCAAACCCTTGAAGCCTATTCCCCTCATATTGTGCCTTACACCTATCAAGGCTCAAAGAGGCTTGTCATAGGCCTTTGATAGGCCCTTCTTGAGCCCCCCATTACCCCCTTTTCAGCCCATGTGGAGCAGCAGCAAGTTCAGCACCAACAGGGTAGATTGCATCATTTTTTTCTAGGCTATGAGCACTCATCTACTTCAGCTCCACACTTGGCCATTGCTTCTTGCTCTTTACCTTGATCAAGAGGGCTATAGACTTCATGTTTGATGTCATTCAAGATTTGGGCATTGGTCTTGATTATTCGGGGCTGATCTCTTCAGATTTGGGTCTGTCATAAACTGTCATAACAGGCTGAAAACAGGGCAGCACCATTGGCATTAGCATTTGTTGCTTATACTCCATTCCGGTTGTGCTATTTGATGCCCGTATGCGGTCTACATGATGCCTAGTGCCTTGGGAATGTATGCACATGATTATGCCATGATTTTGGCCTGAAATATTGGCTGATTTGGGACTATTATTTACTGTTATACAGTGCTGGAAACAGGGCAGCCACACTTGGCATTGGCATTTGATGCTTATACTCTACTCCGGTTACCTTATTTGATGCCCGTATGCGGTCTACTTCCTACCCAGATGTATTGCGGATGTATGCATTTGGTTTGACCATGATTTTGGCTTGAATTCAGGGCTGAAATCTACTATTTAGAACAATAAATACATGCTGGAATAACAGTGGGCTGAAGGTACTTTACAGGCTTTGGCACTTACCTACCGATACCGGATGTATGCTTTGAGCTTTGGCATGATGTCTCTGACATTTGGGGACGGCTTGGAGCATATGTATGAGATTATGCGATGCTTTTGAGCTTCGCATTAGCTCCGTCTTCACTGGCATTTGGACCGACTTGGCATGCTCGTGGACCGCCTATGCCTCATGTCTCTGCTTGACAGTTATGCTTTTGCATTACATGCTTTGGTTCGTGACATATGCTATTTGGTTCGTGTATGCCATACCGACATTTGGAGCTTGGATTTGGATGTATTTGAGCATTCCCGGCTTACTTGATCACTGATCTTGGTTGCTATTTGGATGTCATTGAGTTGACCGAGAGCTTATTTGGGCTTATGTATTGCTTCATGGTTAATACGACCGGTGCTTCATGTATGTCATGCTCTCTTGGATGCGATTGATGCATTGATAGGGTCACTTATCACTGGTGCTTTCTCTTGGGTTGTTTGAGCTTCTGAGCTCGCTTTGTATGCCTTTTGTGCCAGTGGGAGCATTTTACATGCTTGCTTGACCTTTGACAGTTGCATGCTATTGGAGCACTTACATGTATTTGGAGCAGTTTATGTCTTGAGCAGCTACATACGCATTGAGACTTTGGGATCATACTCCGATCTTTATGGATATGCATTGATGTACTCTTGGTTCACAGGATGCTTATGAGCTAAGTCTCATATTTGGATCTTTCTCTTTGAGCAGACACCTATTTGTGTCAGGTTTTGGCAGTTACAGGAATACTTTGCCTAGAGTATCTAGGGATGTGCCTTTCACTGGCAGATGTTATTTTGACATGCTTTGGTATTGAGCTCATATTCTTTTCACTGTCATTGGCCTTGCTTATGTCCGTTTCATGCCGGCTTTGGACCTAGCATTGTTTGCTTGACATTGGATCCTATTTTGGGACAGTTTGCTCTCTAGACTGCATACCTGCAATTTATTACAGCAAGCAGTTATTGGTGGACTGAGGTGTACTTTTCATGCTGAAATATCCTGATTTGGTGTACCGCACCTAGTACTAAGTGGGCAGCAACTTTTGGCACACTTTGCTCGCCCTTTGGACCCCGTTTTGGTCATTTTTGGGCAGTTTCTGCAGTAAAACAAGCAGTTTTGGACTGTTTGGGCATTTTCAGCCTGCATAATGGCGTCATCTTCTCATAATAGTGCCATCTTTAACATTATAAAGTTGGATGGTACCAACTACTCTTATTGGAAGAGTCAAATTTGGCAGGTCTTGGTGCAAAAATATCAGATTAAGCCACTTCGGTTGAGTGGGGAGCAGCCTGAAACTATGGACAATGATGACTGGCTTGAACTTGATGAGCTATGCAAGTCCACGATTGTATTGTCTCTCACTGAACAGGTACATTATAATGTATTTGAGGAAGCACAGAGTGCATGGGATCTATGGAATAAGATAAAAAATCTTTATGATAAGAAAAGTCCGGCAAGTCAGATGTACTGGTTGAAGCAGCTTATGGATCTGCGCATGAAGGATAATGCGACTATGTCTGCTCACTTAAGCCAGTTCCATGCTATACTGAAGAACCTGACTTCGCAGGATATCACCTTTGGAGAGGAAGTAACTCCTCTTTTCTTGCTTGGGACTCTGAATGAGTCATGGGATGTATTCCGCACTGCCCTATGTGCCTCTAGTGCTACTCTAAAATTGGAAGATGTTGAGAGTGCTCTTCTTCAGGAAGAGGTGAATCGCAAAAACTTGGATGCCTCTCATGGTAGTCATGCTTTGACAGTTAGAGGCAGGAATGACAGGTATGACCGTGGTAATGGCCAAGGCCGTAACTCGCAGAAGGGTCGGTCTAAATCTCGTGGTGGCAAGTCGCGTAGTAAGTCGCGTGGGTGCAATGCAAATGTCACTTGTCATCATTGTGGGAAAAAGGGCCATATTAGACCATAGTGTCATGAGTTGCGCAATGAGAAGCGCAAGGATAAGGGGAAAGATAAAGTGCAGGAGAAGTCCTCTGATCGCAGTATAGTACCTACGAAGTCCAGCGTCAAGATTGAGGAAATTAATGTCACGCAGACTGAGGAGTCTGATGGTGGTGATGAGTTTATACTTGCAGCTAGTTCTTCTGATGCTTCACACTTGACTGAGATACCTAGTATGTATGCACAGTGCTGGTTATTGGATTCAGGTGCGTCCTTCCATGTGACGCCTTACCGTGAGTGGTTTCACTCTTACCGTACTGTATCTGGATCAGTCAAACTTGGAGATGACAGGTCTCTTGATATTGTGGGCTGTGGAGATATTCAGTTGCAGTTTTCCACTGGCAGTTCCTTTTTGCTAAGGGATGTACATCAGGTACTTGCGCTTACGCGCAGTCTTATGTCTGTAGGACAGTTGGATGATGCAGGGTTTCATGTCTGTTTTGGGGATTCTGCCTGGAAGATCACCAAAGGCAGACTTGTGCTTGCTAGAGGTGCCAAGGCTGGCAGCCTCTATCCTCTTGTTGTATCTGGGTCTTCTGTAGACCATGTTTTGGCAGTGGACTCTATCCCACATGTATCACTTTAGCATGCCCGTTTGGGGCATATGTCTTTAAAGGGGATGAAAATGTTATCTGGTTTGCAGTATCTTCTGCCTTTGGATTATGCATGTTTTGACTCATGTGATCATTGTCTTTATGGTAAGCAGAATAGGTCTATGCATAAGAAATCGGGTAGGCCACGCATGAGTGAGCCCTTGGCATTGGTGCATTCCGATGTTTGTGGGCCTATGCCTTGCATGTCTATGGGTGGCGCGAAGTACTTCGTTACCTTCATTGATGATTTTTCTAGGAAAGTGTGGGCTTATCCCATAAAGTAGAAGTCCGATGTCTTGGCAGTTTTTTAGAGATGGCTTGCTCTTGTTGAGAACCAGACTGGGTATAGGTTGAAATGCCTTAGGACTGACAATGGGGGAGAATATGTCTCACGTGCTTTTGAGCAGTTTTGTGATGACAGGGGTATTAAGCATCAGATGACCGCCCCTTACACCCCACCCCAGAATGGTTTGGCTGAGCGCATGAACAGGACTATTCAGGAGCGTGTGCACTCTATGCTTAGCCATGCAGGCCTACCCCAGAGTTTTTGGGCTGAGACAGTTAGTACGGTAGTGCATGTCATAAACCGATCGCCTTCTAGTGGATTGGATTTCCAGGTTGCAGAGGAACTTTGGGCTGGTAAGCCACCCTTTTATGCGCATCTCCGTGTCTTTGGATGTGAGGCATTCTGCCATGTGCCCAAGGACAAGAGGAGTAAATTGGATCCAAAGAGCATTAAATGCATATTCCTTGGCTATGGTGAGTCAGGAGAGATGGGCTATCGCCTATGGGATCCGCAGGCGTGGAAAATAGTACGCAGCCATGATGTCGTCTTCCATGAAGACAAGATGCATAGGCAGCTTGAGAAGGTGGTTGAGATCCGCAGAGTGATCTTTCAGGAGGAGCCTAGAGCTCCAGCACAGCCAGTAGTATAGCCTGCAGCAGTTCCTCCACAGGGCCAGGGTGTTGGACAGGCAGTTAGACAGGCAGCAGAGCCTGCGGTGAGACGGTCTGCTAGAGACAGACATCCACCTGACAGATTTCAGCCCTCTATGCATTATGTTTTGGTTACAGATGTAGGAGAGCCTTTCACTTATGATGAGGCTATGCACAGGGGTGAGAGTCACTCCTGGGAGAGGGCTATGCAGTCTGAGATAGACTCCCTGCATAAGAATGAGACTTGGGATTTGGTTGCCTTGCCTAAGGGCAAGAAGGCTTTGCCATGCAAGTGGGTGTACAAGCTGAAAAGTACCCCTGGACACCCCAAGCCGGCATACAAGGCTAGATTGGTAGCAAAGGGTTTTAAGCAGGAACATTGTGTGGACTTTGATGAGGTCTTCTCTCCTGTGGTTAAGATGACCACCCTGTGCTTAGTCTTGGCTTTGGTTGCACAGCTTGACTTAGATCTATATCAGATGGATGTCAAGACAGCTTTTCTACATGGGGACTTGCATGATGAGATCTATATGGATCAGCCTAAGGGCTTTGCAGAACCTGGCAGGGAGCACCTAGTGTGCAAGTTGAAGAAGAGCTTGTATGGCTTGAAGTAGGCACCTAGGGAATGGTATCATAAGTTTGATGCCTTTATGCAGTCACAGGACTACAGAGGAGTGCTATGGATCCATGTCTTTACACGAAGAAAGCCCGTGATGGCAGTTTGCTTATCTTGGTACTCTATGTTGATGATATGCTGATAGCAGGAAAAGCTCATGATGAGCTAGATGCTCTTAAATCTCAGCTGAAGAAGAGCTTTGAGATGAAAGATTTGGGACAGGCCTCACATATACTTGGGATGCGCATTAAGCGCGATAGGCATCAGGGGATTTTGTATCTCTCACAGCAGGAGTACATTCATAAAGTCCTTGAGCGCTTCCGCATGCAGGACGTAAAGCCTATTGGCTGTCCATTACCTTCTTATGTGAAGGTATCACAGGCCGATTGTCCGCAGACAGATGAGCAGAGGGCCGAGATGGCCAAGATCCCTTATGCTTCAGCCGTGGGCAGTTTGATGTATGCCATGATAGCCACTCGTCCAGATATTGCGCATGCAGTTGGTGTTGTGGCACGCTATATGGCTACACCTGGCAGCAGACATTGGGATGCCATGAAGGGTATCATGAGGTACCTGAAGGGCACAGCAGATATGTGTATTTGCTATGGTAGCCAGGATACAGGGGTCGTAGGGTACACTGACTCCGATTATGCAGGACATGCAGATAGTAGGAAGTCCACTTCTGGCTATGTATTCACCTATGCTGGAGGGGCTGTCTCTTGGATGTCTAGGGTTCAGAAGTGTACGGATTTGTCTATCACTGAGGCCGAGTATGTTGCAGCCACTGAGGCTTGCAAGGAGGCCATATGGTTAGGCTGTCTAGTTGCTGACCTTGGGATTGATGCTACACCTACACTGCATTCGGATTCTATGAGTGCCATTCAGTTGGCTAAGAATCCGGTCTTCCATGCGAAGACGAAACACATTGAGGTGAGGTATCACTTCATACGTGGTGTCGTGGAGGACAGGTCTGTTGACCTTGTCAAAATCTCCACTGACGAGAATCCTGCAGATCTGCTCACGAAGAGCCTCACTACTGAGCGCTTTGCCTTCCTCAGGAGATTGATGGGCGTTGGATGAGATGTCGCCTTTCCTCATCCCTTGTACCTATGTACATTTGTACTGTCTTTTCTTTTTCTTTTCTCTCTCACTAGGGCAGATTCGCCTTTAAGTGGGAGGTTGTTGGGGGTAAAGGCGCCTCCGCCATGCCACCCCGTGTATTACTACACTGACAGTACCCGCCACTGCACACTGCAGGTGGCGGGCGCCTGTCATGTCACTTTATTCTTTATTCTTTTAGTGACAGTTTGAATAAAGGAAGGCCCGGTCACACATTGTGACTGTTAGAGTTCCCATTTCTTGTCTCTCTCTTTTCTTGCTCTTGCTCTCCCGCCATAGCTCGCGTGCAAGCTTCGATCCTTCTCACCTTTCACTCAGTGGGCTGCTGCAGCCCTGCAGTGGTGGTATCCTTGACTCTTTGTTGCTTGTGCCCCAGCTGGGATTCGGCATTTGCAACTACTGGTCTTTTCATTCCTGTCATGGGGGTCCCTACACTAGAATCGGGTGTTGAGCTATGTGCTTTGTCTACTAAGAACTGCACCCATGCCATGAGGTTATTGGCATCGACAACGGTTGGGGTGTTGTGTGTTGCTACAATGGTTGGGGTGGCTAGCAGCATGGTGGGTGGGGTCGGGTGAAGTGCAGCCTTGCCTTTCCCTTTTGGAACAAACAAAGGAAAGTCTTTTGGCAGTTGACTACTAGTCCCCGTCCTATGTTGCCTTGGTGGGCTCACTGCTGCCAATTCCTTGTATTTGCATTGCTTCTCAATGAACATATGCACAGCTTGTGCCATATCCTCTTCTTCATTCTTCCTTCCTCCTCACCTCTTCATCTTCTTCTTCTACCTTCCTTCTCCTTTCCCCCTCTGCCCTTTTTGATTCTTCTGCTCTTCTCTATAGCTCAGCCTTCTCTTTGTTTCTTCTCTCTTCTCCGTCTTTGTTGGACTTTCTTTGCGCTTTTAGTAGCTCTTCCTTCTCCTTTGTCATTCTCTCTTCTTGCTTCTCATGTGTTGTATTTATCTTGGACTTTTTTGGTTTCTTTTGCTGTACTAGTCTTTTGGTTCTCCGTCCTCCTCACTAATTATTCTCTCACTTGACTGTTCTCATTCATGATGGGGAGGTGACCTTCTTGGTGTTTCATTAGCTCCTTCCTCTCCATCTTGCGCCTCCTTCACAACTTACTAGATGAGAGCAGTCAAAATTCCCCCATACCCGATGAATGAGGCTTTGGATGCTAGTTTCTTTGTCTCAACTCCCTTTGATGCTTGGGATTCCCCAACAGTCGGCTTGCTTCCCAAAGCTAGTGCCTTAGCGGATTGATCAATGGTTTTCCACAGATAATCATTCCAATCTATTTCATCCAACGAGTGAGCTACCAAGCTCTCCAGCATGGGCACACTGATTCTGTGCATGAGGGAGTTGTGCCTTTCGTTGGAGAAGAGGGAATGGACGACTTTTGCTTGCATTCTAATTTCTGGGTCGGGGATTTCTTGAATTCTTATGCCATCATTTGTCAAGACTTGTTCCTTCTTCATGTTCAATATGGCATAAACATCCCGCTTTTGTCTCCTTTCCACCTCGGATTGTAGACCCAACACCTTCTCCAGAAAGGCCTTACTGAGTTGAATTTGCACTTTCCTAGCTCCTTCTCCCCTCCCCACAGTCATTGTCTCACATTTCCTATCAGGGTTGTAGGTCCTAATTCCACACATTTAGTGTGGTTGGGCTTCAGGATCTGGGCTCTTGTTCGAATTTCTTGAGGTACTTGGCTAGGTTGCATTGCTCCACAACCCTTTTTGCAACCTCCTCCTTAGCCACCACCTTTCAATATTATGGATACTTTGGAACTTGATCTGGTTATAGGCATGATTTTCGAGGAAAAGGCCATACTTTTCTCTTTCCTCATCCATGAATTGAAGACGGTGGGTGCGATCCTGTTATGTTGTGCTTTTCAACTCTTGTCATGAAACCATGGTTCACAACCTTAGCATTCTTAAGACACTTTCTTGCTAGAAGATAAGCAGGAGTTGGTCATGCTTTTATGGAAAGAAAAACATGCTTAAGCACAAAAAGAGAATTTTCCTTCGATCAATTCTATTCATTTCCAAAAATTTTATTGACACTTTTTCTTAATCACAAGTTAATTTTTATCTATTTTTGATATTGATTGAGACTTTGATTTTTCTTTTTGTGTTTCATTCCCCTTACATGTTTGATTTCACTTGTTGGTTTCACCTTACTTCACCTTGTTATCCCCTCCCCCCTTGGGAATGAGAAGAATCCTCCCTAGGATTAGAGGTTCATAGGTCAAGGGCATTCAGCACGTGCTTTTGGTGCTTTACTTCCACATGAGCCAAGCATAGAAATTTGGATTGCATTCTAGATCAGCATAGTGGTCCATGTCAAAAGGACGGATGCCTACTTGAGTGATGTAGGTGAGAATATCTATGAGGAAGTCACCGGAGTTTATTCAACTAGCAATGTGTGACTCCTCCTAAGTTAGAATTTGATCTAAATATGGGTGGGTCAGGAGGTGCTTTTCTAGGGGTTGATTACGAATGGTGGTCAACACCCCATAAGAGGTTGGAGCTACACAAGTGGGATCATACTCCGAGGTTTTGATGACATATCATTGCTCAGCATTTGTCATGATTTGGTAGCCCTTTAGATTCCATTGAAGTCGGAGAGCATAGCATTTCCTAAAGAAAGAGAAGTCAGCGTGAGCGAGCTGTTTTAACTCCTCAATTTCTCTGTGTGTGGCAAGGACAGTGCTCTTGCCATAGGACGTAATGAGGCATTGCTTTCGTGCGTGTTCTCTGGTGATCTCGATGGAAATTAGCTCCCCCGTTGCTTCAAAAATCTTAACGAATAGAAATTCCGATTCTTCCCAAGAAAAAGGGAGTGTACGTACTTCCATCTCTATAGGCTCATCCGAAAGACCTAAATGCAACTTGTCATAGCTTTTAGTAAGTGACATAAAGGTAGCATCCAAGCATCTAAGGCAAGCAACCAAGTCATCCCCTATATTCTCCACTAAGTTTGTAGCTAAGGTTAGAATTGACTTTGCTCCTAAGAGCGTCTAAGGCCAGTTTGGTGGTTGGGGTTTGACTGCGAACTAGATAGTTCAGCTGAGGTGATTGTTGCAGCTTGGTTTGCTCCTAAGGTTATGGCTTGGCCTCTTGTTTGATGGGCTTGGTTGGGGCTGCAGGTGTCATGCTACTAGATGCTTGTGAGGCCTTAAGGGCACAAGTGGGATTAGGTTGAGGCAGCTTGTGAGTAGTGGGTTGCAGTTTTTGTTGATAGCTTGATTTAGGCTCTTTTGGCCTAGGCTTTTGAGGTTCTATGCGTTTGATAGCAGCTTGAGCCTCTTGTGGCATGTGTGCCTAATTCATCTTGATGCTTTGGGTGGTCAAGCTTGAGGGCTCTGTTTGAGTAGTGCCCTTGGCCATCTTGGCTTTGGCTTCAGTGATATGCCTGTCTTGAGGTTTGGCAGGATGTGACGGGTCATGACTCCCCTCCTTGGACTTGAAAATGGGTGTCTCTACCAGTGGCTTTGCGGACTTTGAAGGAGTCATGCAGCCCTTGCTGAAAGCAATGACTATACGTACCTTGCCTATGGTGAGATGAATATGCGCTGGGACTCATAGTCAACATTGCAATGAGCTTGCTTTTTGAATATGCATCCTAATAGCGATTCCATACCTGCATCTTTAGTGTTTGCAATACATAGAAGATCATTGGTATGCTCTTAGACTTGATAGATATTGCTACTTTGCACTTTTCCAATAGTGCATATGTTCGGCCCCCAAATGGGCTAAGTTTGGAATTAGTGGGCTATCCAATGATCGTAAGTTAGGACATTAAAGTCAGCTCCCTCATCGATAATAAGTGCATTGAGGGTGGTCATGTGCTTGGTAGTGAGGGTGGTCATGTGCTTGGTAGTGATTGTTATGCTTAGGTAAGCTGGCTCTACTATTTCCTCATCCTCATCTTCAATGTCCATAATTGTGGTCAATAGGGGGCTCTATCATTGGAGGCTCATGTAATGGGTGTGTGGAAGGGTAGTACTTCTTGATGCGATTGCCATTGAAGAAGCCTATGCCCTCTCCCTCTAGGATTTTAAATTCCACATTACTCATTCTGCTAATAGCGCGGACCCTGAAAGGCCCTAGCCCTCTAAACTTCATCTTCTGTTCATGGCCCTTAACTGAGTACAAGAGTACTAAGTCTCCATGTTCAAAATCTCACTGCTTGACATGCTTGTCAAACCAGCATTTGCATCTTGCCTTCTCACATATCAGTACATGGGTGGCTAGAAGTTGAGTTTCTGATAGGCTTTTGAGCTCAATTAGGTGCTTTGTCCATGCTTCCTTTCCATCCCATCTCTCTTAAAGAGTGATTCTCAGTCTAGGAACAAAGAACTCTATGGGTAGAATCTCTTCAGTCCCATAGGTCAACATAAAGGGAGCCTGTCCTATAGCCATTTTATAGGCTGTGTGGTAGGTCCACAAAGCTACCATCAATTTGTTATTCCAGTCATTGCGCGAAGCAGAGACTACTTTGGTCAATATGTTCACTAAGATTTCATTAGTAGACTCAGCCTAGCCATTTTCCCGAGGATAGTAAGGTGAAGAATTTTGATGGATGATTAGAAAGGTAGATAGGAGGTGAGCGATCACTTCATTAATGAAGTATGTGCCTTGGTCATCACTAACTAGTTCGATGGGGCAGCCGAATCATGAGATCACCTGCTCCCATAAGAACTTGGCACTGGTTCTAGCATTGTTATTCTGAGTTACTTGTGCTTCAGTCCACTTTGTGAGTTAATCCATGTGTGTGGCCTAGGAAGCATTGAACTCCCTTGTAATCTGATGGTGGTGGAAGATCAACAATAACCTTGAATTTTGAGAAGTCCGTGGCAATGCCATTCTTTGACATCAGGTGCCCTAGGATGCATCCGTGCTTTTCCCAGAACTAGCACTTCAAGGGGTTTAGTGAGAGACAATATAATCAACATCGTTCAAAGACCACTTGGAGCTTATCTAAGTGTTCCTTCCATGTGGAGTGAACACACAAATCATCTACGAAAATCTCTAACTCCTTCTTGAGTCTATCTTTGAAGATGGCACACATGAGCCTTTGGAAGGTAGGTGGTGTATTAGTTAACCCAAAGGGCATGACTATGTAGGCAGAGACATCCCACTTAGTGTGGCGAATGCAGTCTTATGCTTATCATCAAGATGCACTTGCACCTGATTGTATCTCGAGAAGCCGTCCAGGAAACTATAGGGTTCTTTACTAGCCACTCTCTCAAGCATGTGCTCAGTGTATGGCAATGGATAATTGTCTTTGTTCGTAGTAGTGTTTACCTTCTTGTAGTTGATGCACACTCTAATTTTTCCATTCTTTTTTAGTATGATCACTATTATGGGTGAGATCCAGTCCATATGTTCAATCTCGTAAATGAATTCTACTCTCAATAACTTATCAATCTCTTCTTTTATTGCAAGAGGGTACTTGGGATTCATTAGATACGGTCACTGCACGGTGTTGCATTAGGCGTCATGGATATGTTGTGAGACACTACACTCGGATCTACCTTGTAGGGGTGACAACCAGCAGGACCCACAGACCGCTTATTGGTCAAGCGTTTCAAGTGAGTACTAATAGCTACCTCTCACATAGCCGACATGCTATCCTTCTCTATGAGTGTAGTGAGCTTACTTTGATGGCCGATTAAGTTGCTTCCTCTCTCAAGCATTTTGATAGCTCCATGATTCGTGATGCACGCTCAAGCATCCTCAAGCCTCTTCCTTTAAGCTCCATCCTCCATAGCTACACGTGAGAAGAGAGAAGAGAAGAGAATAAGAAGAGAGAAGATGGAGGAGGGCTTCACCTTCAAGATCCCTCACTCTCACACACACACTCCCTCCCTCAAGCACTCTCACAAGCAAGAAAGCAAGAGAAGAGAAGAAGGGAAGAAGAAGAGTCCACTTTGCCACACATCAAAGAATGAGCTCTCATTTACTTTTTGAACTTTATATACAAAACCCTAACTCCCTTTTGGGCAGTCATCCCCTTATCATCTTTTTCTTACATGGCTGAGACCCTTTTTCTCATTGTCCTCCTCTCTTCCTAGCTTAGTCCTACCACTTGTTCATGGTTACAAATTGCACAGGAGGGAGCCTGGCGCTCTTTTACTGAGGTTTTGGTTGCATCTTTATATTTAAAGGTGCGCCTTCTTGCTTTTGGCTTCTTGCGACTTCCATGATGGTGTCTTGTACTCCTAGTGGTTGTTCCCATGCTTTTAGATTTCTTCCAGGCCCACTCTCTTGTAGGGCACCTTTTCCTTTTTTCCACCTTGCACTTTTCCTCATGATGCCTCGTTTTCCTCTTCCTTTGCTTTGCAGTAAACAGTGCCAGTCCCATGGCGCTGCCAGATGGTGAGTAGCCAAGTGGCTTTTTGAGTTTGTATACGAGCCCTATTGGAAGGTGTGTTGGAGGGATTTATGGTTCTGGAAGGCCCTTGAGTTGGACATGAGCCTTGGTGTTGGAGGGATTTATGGACTTGAAAGGCCCTTGTGTTGGATATGAGCCCTGGTGTTGGAGGGATTTATGCCTTTGAAATTGAAGATAAAGTTGGAGAGATCTATCGTTTGGCCCTCCCTAGCTGCCTTCTCCTGTGATGTTCCAAATGAGCTTCTTCATTCACTTTTTTATTGGGGGTGTTGTGTCTTCCCCGTGCTTTGTTGTGCATGCATGGTGACATGTCACATAAGATGGGGATTGCATTGCATGGATGATGAAGCCTCTGGAGCTGGTGGCGGGACCGTTGTTTGTACCTTGAAAGAAAAGAAAGGTGCAGCACTTGTGGGTGTTTTTGCCTTACCGTAGAGTGCGTTGGAGCCCCAAGAGAGACACCAAGGAAAAAGGGTTTCTATTGTAAGAAAATCTATCTTGTAACATCAACAAGCTTTTGTTTCATTCTTTAGAGAACCAAAACAAGGGAAAGAACACCACTAGTAAAAAAACTTCATGCAACTTCATAGAAACAATTCTCGCATGACTTTAACTTCAATAAAATTGATATTACTCTTCATATTATTCATATTTTTCATTGATAGACAAAGAGAACACAAAAGAAACACCACTTTGAATGAAAATAATATCACACATGATTCATCTTCATTTTCTTCATAGTTTTCTCTCACAATCTCTCATAGATAGATACATTGTTTTACATAGAATTGACTATCTCTGGCTCTCTCTTTCTCTTCAATCAATAGTACATCATCTCCCTAATAAAATACTCAATAATCACTCATAATAATCCTTCTTTAGTCGTGGACGTCCCTTTCAAAAGGTGTGTCTGATATGAAAGGTCGCCAGAGCCACTACAGTGACTCTTCATAGCTCATCACTGTCACTTCACTCTAGTCTTCTCTTGGGTCGTTAGCAACTGCTTCTTCCACTTCCTTAAGCTCTTTTGAACTTACTTTCACCTCTTTCCAAGGCTAGAAAACTTTTCCAAAATCATACATATACTCCACAGAACACATACAGAAGATCTACATAAGGTTTATAGAAGCTCACAGAAGATCAACAGAAAGTTTCACAGAGGTATTAGAACCTCAATACTCATACTAAAACCATTCCAAACTATCAAAAACCATTCAATTAGCTTTCAAAAGACCTCAACTTCCATCAATCATCAATCCATGCTTCATACAGAAGAAAATCAGAACAAAATAGAGGCTAAACAGAACCAATCAGAACCTCAACAGAACCTATCAGAACATCACATAGCCTCATATTTCTACTGAAAATCATCATGAGCTTTGAAAACATAATCAATATCATAAAAAACACTTTCAAACACTTCCAAAATAACTAATCATCACTCAAAATCCTTCAAAAATCAACCATTCAGCCTTCAAAAACAACAAAAATCAGCTAAAAAATCTAGTCAATTTAGCATTCAACATATCCCCACACTTAAAAAGGGAGTGTCCTTACAACCTAAGAAAAAGAAAATGCAAGCTCATTAAAAATTTCAACTCGATCTTCTTCAGTATCTTCAATAAACCACCCAACCACGACCTCAACTTATCACCCGTATCTAAGAAAGCATACAACGAAAGGAAACCCCTTTATCCATTTACACTTAAAAAAAAAAACAAATTGGTAAAGGATATAAGAAGTTTCTTCTATCCATCCATCCATACATCAATTGGCTTCGCAATCAGTTCCATCTTCATCTTTATCTTCAACTCCACTTGAGAGAAAAATAATACATACACATACACATACACGAAAACCTGTATAAATTAATAATGGACAAACCGTATGTCGGAATGATAGGGTAAAAAGAACAAATGGCATATGGAAGGTGCAGAACAAGGCTATCACATCAAATCAAAGTTTCGAAACAATAAAGGAGCATTCACATAAAAATGTCCAATGTGCAGGAATTGCTTAAAAAATTAATAACTTTCAATCCGTTGCTCAGAATAGGGGGTGTAAAAAAGGAAAAAGGTATAGTTTAAAGGGATACACATGGTTGTAAGGTTGGATTCGAGTTTTTTTAAACGTAGGATGTGTTCACATGGAAAAACAACCAAAACACCTTGTAAAGAAAAATAACAATATGAACAGCCTCGTAGGTAAGGGAGACGAGGGTTGGTGGGTGGGCAAGGTACCCATTAAGGTAAAGTGAAGACATGGAATATATGTAGATTTCATGAATGACATATGCATGTGTGCTTGACAGACGCATAGGGACATGTCCCCACAATTAAAACCTTACTAGGGAGGGTGAAATGACTCCACATGAACACAAGACATATTACCAAATTATATGTTAATATCTCCATACTTAAAATATGACCGTCACTTGCAAACAGAAGGTGTAGGGTTAGAAAAACTTGTCCTAGTGTGCCGAGCATTGCGGTTGACTGTTGACATCACATCTTGTGTCGCAGTCGACTATAGGAGGTACCAAGATGTCTTCACAGCATATGTCCAACGCGGCAAGGACCACGCAGCAACATCTAGGGAGATAGCTTTTTTTATGAGAGTGCAAGAATTTGTGTGATGACGGAGGATATTGCACTCAGTGCACAGTCACTCAAATGGGGAGGAAAGAACAGTCACTCGCACCCGATTTGTGTGATGATGGAGGATATTGCACTCAGTACACCCGATTTAGAAATCAATAAGGGAAATGGGACAAAAGGAGTATACCATGGTGCACAATTGATGGTGCATAAGTGTGTCCAACCTTGTTTGACATAGGTGTAAGCAGGAAGGCTAGGGAGCCTTATGGTGTAGTATACAGAATAGGGTGAAGTGTCCTATGATGACGATAGAGACCCATCCCATGGGTGCGTAGGGAAAGGAAAACATACCTTGCACCGAGTGTCATAGCGTCCCTCAATCTCACCTCTCAATGATTGTTTTGAGGACAAATGAGTCACACTCGACCCCCCTCTGACTGACACTTTGTTTGAGAATACAGGAGGGCAACCCGGTCCTTACACCCATTATCGTTATCCTCACAATCACTTGTGGAAAGGTTGTATGCCTTGTGCGCTATTGATGGTGCAATTGTGCATCATGTCATGTTTGAAAAAAGTCTCAAAAAAATTCCACACACTCTTTAACACGTTTTTCAATATTTCATGAGCTTACATTGTCTATATGAATGCCGAACTCATTGAAAAAAACAAACAAAAACCAAAACCTCGAATCCAATACCTAATTCATTCACAATCATTTTGAAATTTCACACATCACCTGAAAAACAAAATGATCCAAACACAAAACCTCTAATGCCTCCACACATAAACTTTTAAAAAAAAAAACAATAACCATAAACACAACCTAAAAACCAATATTATCTATATTTTTGATCCTTCCACCACCTATCTCCACAATTAAAAAAAAAAACATAAACACCAAACTAAAACAAAACCAAACACATAACTTTAATGCTAAACGAAACACCCCACCCAAAATCCTATTAAATGTCTGATAAATCTTAAAACACGACCATAAAATTTTTCCAATCTCCCTTCCCTAACGATGTGATCATCCACATTGCACAAGTCCCCCATCTTTTTCTTTGGTGCATCATGGTATTCATCTTTTGATTTGTATTTGACAGGAGGCAGATTGTTCCCTAGTCGCGTTGCTATTACCACTTGTGGATTTTTTTTCTCTTTTGTGCAGATTCTTTGGACACGGAGTACATTTCAGTCCTTGCGGGTGTCCACCCACAACTAGGTTCCTTTCCTTTTCCCCTCTTCCACGTGCACTATAACACAGCATTAATTGTAATTTAAAATCTACCGACTGTTGCACCCACCAAATGAACACACTGCACATCATAAATTGCAATTAAAATGAACCCGACCATTAATAATAAAAGGAACCCCACCATTGCACTGTTGTACCATAATCCACGTAATTTGTAAATTAAAATCCATTCAGAGTGCACACGCACACGCACTACAAACACATTTAAATTGTAATTAAAATAAACCCCTCGAAGTCATGCATGTATGAGCTTTGCACCAAACATCATATAATTGTAAAAATGAACTACATTTTTAGAGACCCCTAGTCCAGCCAGTTAGTTATTTTGTCAGAGTGGGGTTGGGTTACAAAATCGATCCACCATGAATTAATGGTTTAATTAAAAATGAACTGCAAACTAATTTTTCATTGATTAAAATGAATGCGATAGTGATCACTTGCTCACTTCACCACACTTTAGGTGTACGCTCAACATTTATGGGGATTGGGATACGCTCAACATTTATGGGGATTGGGATTCCTTAATCCAGAGTCTGTCATATTTGTCCATGATGGTTTGAGTCGGTCATTTTGTTTTCGATCGAGTTAGTGTCTGGGCTATGGTATGGTGGAACTTATATATTTCTTTTTGCGTGCTTGATTACGGGGATCAAGGTGCTTGATTGTCATGCATATCGCGAAGCTTTCGCTCACATGTGTGTGTAGCTCATGTCAAAATTTTCCCGTAGGCTGTGGTCTGTTTAGGGAAGTTTGGTCTAGGCCTGTTTTTTTTATGTTGCACCTTTTTTCGTGATATCCTCCTTAGCTCTGTTTTTGTTTGGTTTTTGCATGAATTTTTCCTATTTTTCCTTGGTTGTGTGTGTGTGTGTAGATATCATGTGTAGTCTGAATAGCATCGTCTTTCTCTACTCCCCCACTTGTGATCTAGCATGTGCCATTGCCGGTACATGATTATTACCTCCTTTTGGAGGCGGATTGTATTCACCATGCTAGTCTTCGTCCTTTTGTGGCCCTAAAGTTTTTGCCATTGGATAACAAGCTTTGCTACTCCTTAATGGAGTCTTACATGAACTAGTTTGGGTTGGTTTATAACTGACGCTTCTACTTATCCACATCCAACATCAATGATGCATTGTGTTTGCCTCTTTCAACTTCTTTTGTCCCTAGTGGAAACCAATTATTGACAGTTGAAGAGATTCTTTCCCTTCTTCAGAAGGAGACGTCTACGCCTTTGGTTTTCGGCAAGGTTATTACCAGTTCAGGGGTTTCTCTTGCTCCTATCACCTTCCCGATATGGAAGCAACTTTTTTGGTTTTCACAAGATAGATTTATGTCGGGCAAGCCTGCATCTAAATGTCTCTTCAAGGAGCTTTTCACTGCTTCTAATCGGATCCTAGAAGGGGCTAAATTTAATTGGTTAGCCTTCATGTTAGCCAAGATGAATCAACATTTCCAAAGAGTCAGAAAATTTCAGGTCAGTAATGTGTCTTATGGTGCTATCCTTTAGAAGATTATCACTATTGCCCATCCTCCTAGTGGTGTGCCAATGACTGATCCTACTCCTCTTTCGAAGCATCCACCACTTCGTGTTCCATCCCCTCCCCCATTACATGCAAACTCAAATTTAGTGGATGAGCCCCCTCCAAGATTTTCTCAAATTAAGCAATGACGTACTAAAGGGCCACCTAGTCCCTCTACAGTATCAGCTATACAGATCCTCTGGTCATGGGTACTACTCTTGTTTCTAGCAATTCCCTGTTGAGATGATAAGCTCAACACATGTGGACATTGATGATGGACCGCCTGGTTAGATGGGTCCACATGTCTACACTTAGCACATCGGTGGTCATTATGACTCTCACATGGCCACTGACTCATTACTTATTATATTCAGGTTGTTACACCTATTTACAGCTGGCATAGTTATAGCGCCAGTCGACTAGTGTAGTCGGTTATGCATTGTTTGGCTTAGTAGGCCACTTTCCTTTTATCTTGTATATTATCTATACTTTGTGTACATTGTGAAGTGTGTGGAAGAAGAAGAAGAAATCAGCAAGAAAACGTTTTGGCCTCCATCTCTCTTCTTGTCTCTTGAGTGAGCTTCTCCTTGTGCATTCTGTGTGTGTTCGGCGCAACATCTTGAGCAACCCCCTCCACCACGCGATTCTTGACATTCCCTTCCTGCATTTCTCTCATGTCCTAATCTCTTTGCAGCTCAGAGGGATGGACAACTAGATTGGCAGATTCCTGCTTCCTTACAAACATTGATAGCTAGAGCATTGCTCTCTCAAATAATTTATGGTGTCCAGTCTACGTTAGAGACCTCCCTTAAATCCTGTCTTCATTCTATTTACACAAGAGTGTATACTTCCTTGCAAGTTAAGGTGGATTCATTGACCAACCAGTTGCGTAAAGCCTTGGAGGATTTGGCATAAAAAAAGCTACCTTGAGTGACATTGATAAGCAGATGATTGAGGTGATTGTTTTGATGGATAACCAAAAAGCCAAAATTCAGGAGCTAGAAGCTATAGTAGGTACATTATAAGCTGAGAATTTATCCTTAATGATTGACAAAAATGTAGCTCTTGAGGAGACGTTAGAGATAGCTCATAAATTGGGAACTTGTGAAGGTCAACTGCAGCATTCCCAAGAAACTGTTGAGGCCCAAAAGAAGCTTATTGAGGAGCTTAATTAGAAATTTGCCACTCTTTCTATTCCTCCTCTAGCCCCTGTAGTTTCTTCAATTGTATCTTCTCTAGGGAGGAGCTTGATCAGTTGCAGCAAAAAGCTAAGCTATGTGATGGATTTGCTGCTAAAGTAGAATGCCTCCAATAGCGCACGAATTGTGTTCAAGAAGATTTTATTCGCTATACTGACTTGATGTCACCACCTCCTTCCTCATCAGCACAGATTTTCCTTATACATATCCTTAAGCAATGTGGATTTGGAACCTCTAGAGGATGGATGATTAAATCTATGGACTGCAGATTTGTTGAGAGTTATTTTTGATAGATTCATGGATGAGATGGTTTCCCATGAAGTTCAATTATTATCTTTAATATATCTTATAGGCCATTTGCAGATCCCTGATGAAGAAGATCTAAATGTTTATGTGGGGGATGTGATCTTGCAAGCTATTATGTATATGCACTCAGTGGAGCTTTTCCTAGTAGAGAGTTTGAAGACTTATCATGAGCAAACATCTTGGTATAAAGGACATGCTTGACATCCACCTTTGGAGATTGTGGCTTTGGAACCTCGTCGTCTCAATAGTATATTCCAAAAATTTGATATCCAGCCTTTATAATCTTAGTTATTGAGCTATCTTGCTAGTGATCCATTATTTATTGATTTCTTTTTCCAAGATGTTCATTTTTGTTGTTCTTTCTATCCACTGGATCTTGTAGATCTTGTCTTATTTCCTCATATCTTATCATTTTCCTTTATATGTTTCTCTTCTTTCATCTAAACATGATACCATTCCACTTTTATCTTTTACCCCTTCTGGGTTGCCTCACATTCCTGTTTTTACCATTTGTCCTTTTATTGTTGATCCCACGATATCTCCTACCTCTTCTAAACCTCTTCCTACATTGCTATTCCTTCTATTTTTTCGCAAATTCCCTTCAAACCTTTTTTATGCATTCTCCATCTTTTCCACCTTCCTTGTCACTTCATTTACCCTCATTCTATGACTTATCTAATCCTCCCTTACAATCTTCTCCTCTTATTCCATTGTCCTCTCCATTTTATTACATTAACCTTCCTCCCCAGTCAGTGCTCGATACACCTGGCTATGATCATGACATTCTTTGTCGATGAAAATGGACGTTGCATCATTTTGTGTGCCAGGACCGCGGGTGTTTAATTGGCCTTTTATTCCAAGGTCTTGGGATACATTTGTGGCATGTTTGAATTCTTATCTTCATTTTGTTAGAGTACATGCTACTTCTAAGGATACCACTATTCATCTTGCAACTCATTTTTGTTGGTACCTTGCCTTCATTCATCATCAATCTCATTTGAATACTCGAAAGAGTATCCCATAGCTGATCATAGATCCAAATGTGGATGTAGTTGTTGCTTAAATGGATGTACTGTATTCCTTTGCATAGGCCTTCCGCACCAGGTTTATCATCTTACTTGAAAGGATGTGACCGCAGTACTTTGTAGAGGAGAACAAAGCATTGGAACGTCTTAAACTAAGTATGCAATTTAAGAAGAAACAAATTCATCCTGCTTAGCAAAAGAGGGTTTTTATGATTGTATCATCTTTTTTCTTATTGAAAATATTTTCATTTGCTCTCCAATTTTGGGAGCGTATGCCTTTCAGACTACTTGGGTTTGTGTCAAGTGTATGTGTATGTGTATGTGCATGTATTATTTTTCTCTCAAGTGGAGTTGAAGATGAAGATGAATCTGATCACGAAGCTGATTGATGGATGGATGGACAGAAGAAACTTCTTATATCCTTTACCAATTTGTTTTTTTTGTTGGTTGGGGCTATCAAGGCAGCAATATTCTCAATCTTAGTAGGATTTGTTGCTATCCCTTATGCAGAGACAATGTGGCCTAGAAGAACTCTCGATGAGACACCAAAGACACATTTGTTAGGGTTGAGAGAAATCCCATACTCTCGACATCTGTCAAAACATTGCTCTAGGTCTCCCCAATGGTCACGGACTAGGCTATAGACACAAAAGGCATTGAGGTACACCTCAATGAAATCATGTAGATGGTTCTGGAAGGCAAACATCATCACTCATCAGAAGATAGAAGGAGGATTACAAAGCCCAAACGACATCACTATGTAAGGATAGGTTCCCCATTCGGTTGTGAAGGTTGTTTTAGACTGATCTTCTTCTACTATCTGCACTTGGTTATATCCACTGAAGCCATCTAACAAGGAGTAAAGCTCATGTCCTGCAATTGTGTCTAACAATTGGTCTGTAAAAGGAATAGGAAAGTGATCCTTCTTAGTTTTGAAATTCAATTTGCAGAAATCCACACATATGCGAAGTTTCCCATTCTTCTTGGATACGACTACAATAGGTGAAACCCATTCACTATTAGCCACTCGATAGATGAAGTCGGCTTCTAGAAGCTTCAACAGCTCTGCTTTCACCAAGGTGGAGTAATTTGGATTCATGCGCCTTTGTCATTGTTGTTGAGATATCGAGCTCCACTCGTGATACGCCAGGGTGACCGTTGTGTATTTATGTCACCGACTTGTCAGTTGCAGACGCGGTTGGTACACCGCCCATGAATAATAGCTACATGATAGCTATCCTTATCTACTCTAGTTTGTGGCTCAGTTAGTATGCCACCTTAGTTAGTTGAGTTTGGTTTGAGACCCATATATAGGGTTCTTCTATTTCTTTGTACTTGAGTTCTTTTGGCTTACACAACTAAGAAGAGGAAAAACTGTTTTCAGCCTCCACCTCTGTGTGTATTCCCCCATTGTGCAAGCAAGAAAGCTACAAGTGAGACTCCTTCCTTCTCTCCCACAATCTTGACAATTGTCATACTGGCTTAGTATCAAGCTCCAAGTCAATGTGATGCTGAATATTGTGGGATCAATTCCTTTCAAGTCTTTATAGGACCATGCAAACATGTCTAAATTCTCTTTCAATAAGTTGTACAAGATTGACAACTCCCCTTCTGGCAGGATGCTACCCACCTTTAAGTGGTGCTCATTGCAATCTGCATCCAAAAAGGTTAACTTCATTTCACCTTCCACTTCACGGATGAAGGTCCCACGGACTATTTCTAGGTATAGATCCGACTCCTTCAAGGGGGTGGTATCTTATTCTGATGTCCCACTAGACTCAAGTTCTTGTTTTATTGAGGAATTGGGTTGCTCCTTGGGATGCTGAAATGGGATTTGATTTGGGTATTAATTACTTTGGAGCTCAAGGACTCCTCTTCTGAGGATGCATCAAAGAACATCACATAACAAGGACTCTCAAAATTCTATTGGGCCCTTGGGGGTGGTGCTTGTTGACAAGGGGCATCATCATCATCCTTTCTTAGAAAGGGTAGATGAGGGTGGCAAGAACCACTGATAAAAGATGGCTTATTTTGACTTCAGGAATAGTTGGGTTTCAAGTACATTCAGTGTCTAAATGTCCCACTTGATGGCACCTTCTACACCATGTATTAGAACACATCACATCTCTCCCACGTCCCATAGGAGTGGATATATTGGCGGTATTCAACTTCAGCCGTCTGTAGCTACTCTATAATCACATCCATAAGCTCTTTCTTGATACTTGTCATTGAATTTGGACAGGTAGTCCTTCAGATTTTCACCTCCTGGAGTACTTGTAGTAGGGTTTTGGGAAGCTTCTGTGATTATTGAATGCACTGGTTGGGTTGATCCAAAGGGTCGTTTGTTCTAGTTCAGATTTAGAACTCCTATTGATACTTGGGATTGTTGATTCTAGTTGTAGGGTTCCACCGTTGTTGATCGCCATTGGAGAAATTGCTTGAGGCCACTGTTGTTGTGGCTGAACCACCATTTGAGGCATTGACATTTGTGTCCATTGTGGATTAGGTGCATTATACTGCCGCACTGTTTGCATCTAGGGATAGGGGTAGGGAACTGTCCCTGGGACTGCATTTGGTGGGCATACCATTCCTGCATGGGAGGAGGTAAGACTCCTCTTCCTGAGGTCATTGACAACCTTGCTTCAACTTCATCATACAATATTGCACCTTCCACTGTAGCTTGCAGATTGAGTGATCTTCTCAATTCCATAAACTTGTGAACTTAACACTCCTTTCTGGATGCCTTCATCCAAATGATGATTGGTCCATCTCTTTAGAATAAATTCCATTCGCGAGACATAAGCTTCTACTCTTTCTCTAGAGGACTGACTTAGGTTCATGAACTCCTCTTGCATCCGCTCTTCAAAGCCTTTACGCTTGAATTTAGTGAGAAAGGCCAACTTCAGGTCGTCCCATGTGCCAAAAGTTCATGTTACTTGTCTTTGATATACCACTGAAACACCGTGCCCTTGAAAGTGATGAGGAATATTGCCAACCAATGCTTTGGGGTTCTAGCATTGTTAGCCACACATGCTACCATAAATTCTGCTACATGAAGATCAGGGTCTTCATTGTACCCTTAAAAATTAGCAATGGGACTACATTTGCTGGCCTATCGTCAATATTTCTAGGATGAATTTGACTAGGAAGGGGACCTTGAGTTGCCATGGGGACTTCTGTAAAGAGTGCTTTTAAGGCATCAAAGGAGGCCTCTTGCAAGCTCGTTCTCGGCCTTGATTCTTGCCTTCTCTCTTCTCACGTACCTCTGGACTCGTTCTAGTGCTTACCTCTTGATTGTGTCATTCATCAGGGGGATGAATCCAGCTAGTTGGTTTGTACTCAATAGAATAGAATCAGAGGGGGCTTCAGTCTCTGGAGGACTCTTTGACCAACGTCTCTTCTACGTCCTTTTCTACATCTTTGAATTCAGCTTTCAAATCACTACAGAGGGGGAGATATTCCGTTCTGAAGGTATCAAAACTCATTCTTCTAAGGATTGTTGTTGTGCCATCATCATAATAATGCTAGCTTCTAATGGTTTCAATAGTGTATGTTGTGAAGAACACTCTGTCTACCAACTTCCAATGGATTGCTAATTGGACAAACAAGAGATTGTCAATGCACTAGGCATCCCACATGTCGTGTTGCTGAGCATCAATGAACAAATTTCAACTCTTTTCTTTCTTATTCTCGTGAACCTCCACTGACCACGACTCTTGAAGATTTTTCACAATCTCCCAGTTGATGATGTTTGGAAACTTCTCAATGAATGCCAAATCTTCCATGGATGGTCATTCTCTCTATTTCTACTCTTCAGTTTGTTCCCAAACAATTTACCACCAAGATGCAAGTTTTTGTTGCTTCAACAGGAAGAGGAAATAGTCCACCACATATAGCCTGCATCATGATGGTAGCTTTTTCTGATACCAAATCCTCCAAGGCTTTACTCAATTGGCTAGTTAATGAATCTACCTTTTCTTGCAAGGAAGTATACACTCCAGTGTAAACTGATTGAAGATAGAATGTAAGGGAGGTCTCCAACATAAGCTAGACACCAAAAACTATCTGAGAGAGCAACAGTCTAGCTATCAATGTCTATAAAGAAGTAGGAATTTGATAATCTAGCTATCCATCTCTCTGAGCCTACAAAGAGGTTAGGCCATGAGAGAAACACAGGAAGGGAACTGCTAGAAACACAAGGAGTAGTATCTGTGACCAGAGGATCTGTAGCTGATATTGCAAAGGGACTAGGTGGCCCTTTACTATGTTAGCGCTTAATTCAGGAAAAGCTTGGAGGGGGCTCATCCTCTAAATCCGAGTTTGCCTGTAATGGGGGAGGGGATGGAGAACGAGGTGGTGGTTGCTTCGGAAGAGGAGCAGGATCAGCCACTGGCACATCATTAGGAGGAGGGGCAATAGTGATAATCTTCTAAAGGAAAGCACCATAAGGCACATTACTACAATGACCTATTCTGACTCTTTGGGAATGTTGATCCATCTTCGCTAACATGAAGGATGAACTATTAAATTTAGCCCCTTCTAGGATCCGAATAGAAGAAGTGAAAAGCTCCTTGGAGAGACATTTAGATGCATGCTTGCTTATCTTGCAGAAACTAGCAAAGTTGCTTCCATATCGGGGAGGCGATAGGAGCAACATAACCTCCTAAACTTGTAATAACCTTGCTGGACACCAAAGGGATAGACGTCTCCTTCTGAAGAAGGGAAAGGATCTGTTCAATTGCAATAATTGGTTTCCACTAGGGATAAAAGAAGCCGAAAGAGGCAAACACAATGCATCACTGATGTTGGCTATGGATAAGCACAAGCATCGGTTATAAACCAAGCCAGATTGGTTCTTGTATGACGCCAAGAAGGAGTAGCAAATCTTGTTATCCATTGAAACTTCAGGGCCACAAAAGGATGAAGACCAGAACGACAAATACAATCTGCCTCCAGAAGGAGGGAATAATCATGTAAATGTAATGGCACATGCTGGATCACAAGTGGGGGAGTAGAGGAAGATGATGCCATTCAAACTACACAGGATATCCACACACACAGACAACCAAGGAAAAATAGAAAAATTTACTGCAAAACCCAAAAAAAACCACAGCTTAGAAGGAAATCACGGAAAAGTTGCGACAGAAAAAAAAAAACAGGACTGGACCAAACTTCCCTAAACAAACGATAGCCTATGGGAAAAATTCGACATGACCTACGCACACGTGTGACCGAAAGCTTCGTGATGTGCATCACAATCAAGCACCTTGATCCCCATAATCAAGCACACAAAAAGAAAATTTTAAGTTCTAGCATATCGTAGCCCAGACACTGACTTGATCGAAAACAGAATGACCGACTTAGACCATCATGGAAAAATACGATCGACCTCTGCACTAAGGAATCCCAATCCCCATAATCCTCGATTGTACACCTAAAGTGCAATGAAGTGAGCAAGTGATCACTATTGCATTCATTTTAATAAATGAAAAATTAGTTTGCAATTCATTTTTAATTAAACCCTTAATGCATGGTGGATCGATTTCGTAACCCAACCCCACTTTGACAAATTAACTAACCGACTGGACTAGGGGTCTCGAAAAATGCAATTCATTTTTACAATTATATGATGTTTGTTGCTAAGTGCGTGCATGCGTGATTTCGGGGGGTTTATTTAAATTGCAATTTAAATGTGTCTATAGCGTGTGTGCGCGTGCACTCTGAATGGATTTTCATTTACAAATTATGTGGGTTATGGTGCAACAGTGCTCGTGTAACGACGAGGTTTCTTTTATAATTAATGGTCGAGTTCATTTTAATTACAATTTATGATGTGCAAAGTGTTTATTTGGTGGGTACAACAGTCGATAGATTTTAAATTACAATTAATGGTGTGTTATAGTGCATGTGGAAGAGGGAAAAAGGAAAGAAACCTAGCGGTGGCTGCACACCCACAAGGCCTGAAACATACTTCGCATCCAAAGAATCCACACAAAAGAGAAAAAAAATCCACAAGAAGTAATAGCAAGGCGACTAGGGAACAGTCTGCCTCCTGTCAAATACAAACCAAAATATGAATACCATGATGCATGAAAGAAAAAGATGGGGGACTTGTGCAATGTGGATGATCACATCGTTAGGGAAGGGGGATTGGAAAAACTTTATGGGTCTGTTTTAAGATTTATCGGCCAATTAATAAGAATTTGGGTGGGGTGTTTTGTTTAACATTAAAGTTGTACGTTTGATTTTGTTTTAGTTTGGTATTTATGTTTAAAAAAATAAAATAAAATTGTGGAGATGGGTGGTGGAAGGGTAAAAAATGTAGATAAGATTGGTTTTTAGGTTGTGTGTTTGTGGTTGTTGTTTGTTTGTTTGTTTTTTTTTTTAAAAGTTTATGTGTGGAGGCATTAGAGGGTTTGTGGTTGGATAGTTTTGTTTTTCAAGTGATGTGTGAAATTTTAAAATGAGTGTGAGTGAATTAGGTATTGGATTTGAGGTTTTTGTTTTTGTTTGTTTGTTTGTTTGTTTGTTTGTGTGGTGTTTTGTTGGTTTTTAAAAAAAAAAGAGTTCGACACTTATATAGACAATGTAAGCTCATGAAATATTGAAAAACATGTTAAAGAGTGTGTGAATTTTTTTAGATTTTTATTGATTTTTAATATGTTTTTTAAATGAATTATGAAATAAATTTAAATTGTTAATAATATTTTCTATCATTTATTCATGTGTATTCAACAAAGAAAAATAATTCCAAAAATCAACAATTGATTAAGAAAATTTTAGCTAGTTTTTGTGTGTTTTTTTAAATTTTATATATTTTTATACTATTTTAATTATTTTATGGTTGTTGGTATTTTTAATGGATTTTTTAAATGGATTCAGGTTTGAAATCTCCATGTGAATAGCTGCTAGCATATATGAATTGCATAGAATTGCGAAGGAATGGCTACAATGCATGAACGATTGCTAGTGTCCGCACCACTGCATGAATAATAAAAAATAAACCCTTAATGCATGGTGAATTTATTTCTTAACCCAACCCCACCTTGACAAATTAACTAACTAAATGCATTGGGGGTCTCTAAAAATGTAATTTCTTTTTACAATTATATGATGTTTGGCGCAAAGCGCATGCATATGTGACTTCGGGGGTTTATTTTAATTACAATTTAAATGTGTATGTAGCAGGTGTGTGTATGTACTATGAATGTATTGGAATATACAAATTACATGGGTTATAGTGCAATAGTGCTCGTGCAACGATGGGGTTCCTTTTATAATTAACGCTTGGGTTCATTTGAATTATAATTTATGATGTGTAATGTGTTCATTTGGTGGGTGCAATTGTTGGTAGATTTTAAATTACAATTAATGGTGTGTTATGGTGCACGTGGAAGAGGGAAAGGAACCTGGCAGTAGATGGATACCCACAAGGTTTGAAACGTACTCTGCATCCAAAGAATCCGCACAAAAGAGAAAAAAATCCACAAGTGGTAACAGCAAGGTGACTAGGGAACAATTTGCCTCCTGTCAAACACAAACCAAAAGATGAATACCATGATGCACCAAAGAAAAAGATGGGGTATTTGTGTAATGTGGATGATCATATAGTTAGGGAAGGGGGGATTGGACATCTTGTGTCAGAGAGTGGACTAGAGAGAGAGAAAGAGGAGAGAGAAAACTGCAGAAGAGAGAGAAAGAGAGTGATGGGGAGAGAGAAATACTAGAATTGGAGAGAAAGATAGGAAAAAGATAGAAGCCATAGAAGCTATGAGCAAGATGGGAGAGACGGACATTAATTGTATTAATGTGTCAAAAAATGTGAAAAACTACATGTCCTCTCCTTTTACACCAATGTCAGTGTGACATGGCATAACATCAATATTATTTGTACACTAAATCCTTATTCTTCCCAGCTTCTTACAATCCATCCCTTCCCAAAGGTTTTTGCCCTCAAAAATAAACTTAAAAGACTAGAAAATGATGGATAGAACAGAGTACTACTCGGTTTTTACAGCTTTATAAATGGAAAAATGAATGAAAAATGATCAACATTTGGACTAAAATGGAAGAACAAGAGTAGACCTCAACTATACACACGATCTAGAATACTTCAAAAGTATATGGAGCCATAAAATCTTCAACAGATAATCTCAAAATGAAGTAGACAGCTTGTTGTGTAAACAGACCCTACTAGACTAAATCTGCCATAACTTTTAGTAGAAGTGTCCAAATGAGGCATGCCATATATCAAAACGTAGATCTTGAAGAGTACTTTGATGCCATGTAGATAGCTTAATTCTAAAAATTAGGCACAATAAAAACTATTCTAAAATAACGTGCTGTCCTGACCCTGTCTGCACCAAAACTAGCTCCATAATCAATAGGCTTCAGCCACTAATGTATCCCTTAAGAAAGGAAACTCATCCAATATAGAATCAGGCCTCTGAGAAGTTTCCCCAGGTGGTAAATCTCTCCATTTGATTAAATATTCCATGATAGAACGAGATCAAAGTTTTTTCTCATGCTGACCTATAACAGCCTCTGGGATGTACTGAATAAGACCTTCATCAATAGGTGGCAGCTCATCAATTATATCAACTGGATCACCATGGAAAGGCTT